>NW_026014310.1:0-28167 GCF_020379485.1 Brassica napus | reverse complement strand
AATTAGTGTGGAATCTTGATATTCGAGCAGGACGGTTAGACATCTTGGATCCTGTTAAGATTTCAGCCAAACAATTCATGTGTCCTGTCTTTGATATTAGTGAATTTTTCGTCTCCCTCATTTCTCTTTACTTATCTGCATAGCTGTACATAGTAACATTAGTATTTGTAATTATAATTTAATTGTAAATTAGCGATAAGAAAAAGTAGGTACCAGAGAGATGACAAGAGATGAAAACGAGATTTTGATGTCATCGTAGTTTATACGAATAGCCACGGCTCCTTTTCTTTCTTCCAATTAAACCTCCACATCCTCCAACCGATTGACTTTCCGCTTTTAATTCTGCAATTAATCAGACACCAAAGTACAAAAAAAAGCTGAATTTAATCAGACACTATTGTTTTGGTTTTATTGTAAGATTGTATATACATCTCAAAAAATTTGTAATACTAGGTGTTTAGGAAGCTTTAACACCTAGTCAGTTAATCTAGAGATTTATTTTCAGTGTTAGTGTCATTTTAAGTATTTAACTAATACAAATTATTTACATATATTGAGTAGCATTTAATACTTTTCATGGTGTCGCAATAAACTGCCTAGACCGATTAATCAAACACTTAGGCTAAAAATGTTAACCTTCCATTGACGATTTTTTGTATCTGACTGATTTTGGCCCGCTTGGGAACCGATTGTTAGAGAGTATAAATACATCTGATGATAATAGATGAATAAATACCTTTTACTAGTGGTTGTGAATTCTTTGGTCCAAACAATAATAGCTGGATCGATTGCAGTTTCGCCTTCCCAAGAAGCCTGCATTTCATTTCGTAAATGAAACTTCGCAATATTAAAATCACAGGGAACAGAAAATTTGTGGTAAATCAATAATGGAGATAAACAGAAAGAACAGTAGATCACTTACACATGAGTTGGAGATGAAGCTGTCTGCAAAAGTTGAGCTACATTGGTTTTGGGAGCCTCTTGCACTCCAACCACAAGCAAATCAAATTTCTGTCTTTGCCAACAAGCTGAACCAAATCTTCATACGAAACCTTCACATTTGTTATAGGAATAATTAATGATGATATTAAGGAATGTTTGTTTATATCTAATAACTAGCGAATATGCGCATACCTACGAACGTACCTTTCCATTCATGTTCCATGTGATGATACGGATACAAAGATCTGATTTTCTAGAAAAGCTACAACTCTAACAGCTTCAATTGTTCTAATACCATCGTGGGATGAGTTGTTGCCAACAGAACTTAACAAAGTTTCCTTGTTGTAAAATCTATACAGAAGTACACAATAATACACGTTACATGTCTTTTTACTTGGTATTTATAAATATTAAAATTGATAGTGATACTAATTGTTACCTTTACGCCCACACAAAGAATTTGTATTGCCCATTGTCTCTGCATGCCATGTTTCTCCGTAAATGGTACGATTCGAAAGGTATTTTGTAGAGAGAGGGGAAGAAGTGAGCAAATTTAAAGAGAATTGGTATGATAAGAGCCTGGAAATTTCACAAAGTCATCTTCATTCATCCATCCTCTATATATAAATTGCCTGGGTTTGAACAATGAAATCAGGCACATGCAATGTTACGTAGTTTTCTAGGAAGTTAGGTGATGTTTGACCATAAAGACGTGTACGTCTTCAAATGGACGGTCGAATTTGATAATGACTTAGGGTAACATTTTCTTCATCAGGAAATCTCTAGAGCATAAGATAATAGTACAATAGAATCTTCGTCTTTATTAGAAATTCAATGATTATATTATACAGTAAACATATGTGGACGATACTCTTATTCGCATCAACATCATCACATGTGATGTAAACCAATCTTAGTTGTTGTGGGTGCCCCCATGATACAATATATATAATTCTATATAATTCGATTAGTTCCGGTTTTTTTTTTCTGCTTAAGCTTTGAAGTTTCGGTTTCTTTACCTTCTGTTTTCAATTAAGGTGAAACTGCTGGGTGCAGGCTTTCGAATATCCGTTCAGGTTCGGATCGGGTATTTCGGATTTTCGAGTATTTCGGATTTTCGGGTATTTGGTATAGGGTTATAGAACCCGTTCGGGTATTTCTGTACTTCGGGCCGGGTTGGGTATTTTTAGTTCGAGTTCGGTTATTTTGAATCGGGTTCGAATATTTGATTTTAAAGAAAAAAAAAATATTTTTTTCATTTTTTAGTTTCGTGTATTTAAAAATATAGATTTCACGTAACTGATTTTTTTTTTAATAGATTAGATGAGTAATAGGTTTGGAGATAATATTTCAAAAACAAATAGATATTAATGGTATTGTTTTTAAACTTTGAATGTAACTTTTGTTAATACATGAAACAAAAAGTTTGACATGCATTTTAATGAATATCAAATCATTTTGTCCATAATTATATATATATACTTTGATCTTAAAGTATGTGTAACATCAATATAAATATTTTTAAAAAAATAAGAGAAGTAAATTAGAAATATAAGGGTAAGTATATATATGTTCGGTTATCTTCGGATATCCATTCGGGCTCGGAGATTACCCGTTCGGGTTCGGATATCCAATCTCTCCTAACTTAATACCCGTTCGGGTATTTTGCTACTTCGGTTCGGGTTTTTCGGATCGGGTTCGAGTGCGGCTTCGGGTATCGGGTAAAGTGCCCACCCCTATGAACTGCTAACGAATAGAAACTGAAATACTATACTATTACTAAGGAACCCATTTGAACTTCCTTTTTTTTGAAAAAATACCATTTGAGCTTTTACTTTTAGTTATTCGACTAACTTTTTAGTTGGTTTGAAGGTAATGGACCGCTAACGTTTTTGCAAAATGTTCCTTTGTTGATGAGTTTATTTGTTTTTTTTTTTGTATACCAGTCATAGAGCGGCCTAGATTAATACACAAGAAGAATGGTTTTGGACAACAACTTTTGTAAAAATGAGAGTAACAATTGCAAAAGAAAATCTTTTTTAATACAATGGTTTGAAAGATTCTATTTGTCTCGTATAGAATAAGTTCGATTATTATTAAAAAAAATAACAAATTTAAATATCTTTTAGCCTATTAGGTGTTAAAACTTAAAAGTATATGGGGATGGCATTGCTAGGCAAGTGGTCTCACGGCGAAGTCATCCATTTCGTCCCCCTTTTTTGTTTCGAACTTTGGTCTATTTAAATTATTTCAAATATTAAATAGTATGTATATCCAAAACAAAGGTAAAAAAAAATTAGTCAAGCCATCGAGAGAGAAAAGAAGAACAAAACTCCAGGTCATCCGATTCCCTCCATGGTTGGAGGTGCTCTTCACCGCCGCTACGTGAGGAAGGATCTCTTTTTTCTCTTTAGTTTAATCTAAGTTTTGTATGGTTTATGATAGTTTAAGTGAGGATATTTTTCTCGTTAGTTCATATCTCTCACCGGTTTTGACGATCAGGATCTATAGAATCATCGTTGTTCGAGGGCTGCTTTAAATTTGGGTTGTGGTGCTTCTGTTTCTTTTCGGTTGCTTGCAGTTATGGTTAATTCTTTTTCGCTTTGTTCTAGCTTTTTGGATTCGTCGGTGTGAGGTGTATTTGCTGTGGAGGTATCTACTAGACCTCTCCTTTATCTACCATGGATTGGGCGAGCGTTTCGAAACGAAGCAGTGAGTTTGATTTGCAGGTTTTCTCTTGCGAGGAAGTGACCAATTTTAGCTCTGTAGATCGCTATTCTGCCTAACGAGTGTCCGCGTGTAAGATCTGTAAATCTTCGCCGGTGTTTTTCCCTTTAGCATTTCAAGTTCTTGTGTCTTTGAGCCTAGGTGTTTGGTTTTGACTTGGTTCTGCCTCGACTCCGGTTTGCAACAGTCTCTGGTGTTGATGCAAGCTTATATTCGCACATGTTTATCCCGATGTTGCGCCTGTGTTTGGCTTGTGTGGTATACCCTTCAGGATTGGGTTTGCCTAGGTCATTGGTTATTTGTTATATCGGTCTCAGTTTGTCACGAGTGTCTGCGAGTTATGATCTGTCCATCAGTTCCAGCTTTAGTACATGTAGCTTTCTAATGTTTATTTCTCGTATTATACTACCTCGTTGTTATTGTCTTCTTTTTTTGGGCTATTGCTTCTGAAGATATTACCATTTTCTGCCGGTTATTGTAATGCACGATGTGTTTCATTATGAAAAATTTAATAAAATTTGAGTTAAAAAAAAAATAGTATGTATATCCCAACTATATTATTTCATATTTAGTGAGAATGTCTATAGGAACACTATATAGTCGGAACACTATATAGAACAACCTTATTGCAACGTTTTAAAAAAGGTATCTTACAATATAAAATTTAAAAATATTATATATAGTATTGCTGGTATCTCAAAACCTTAAAACATTAACCAAAAAGTGTGTCAAATGAGGACATATTGACATAAATATATAGTTTGAGATACCTAGGAGCATACACATCAGGGAGGATTCATTTTGGAGTATCCAGCAAATAATATATCAATATTTTCACGGAACTAAATTACACAAATAAAAGAAAAAAATAAACCTATTAAAATTAGCAAGTGGCTACTCAGGAGAAGAGAGAAAACTTGAAATGGAGTCCTCCATCAAAGGACTGGACCATGTGCAATATTGGATATGATTGGAACAAACATTCTCGAATCTTGGGTGTGGCCTGGGTAGTAAGGAACCACAGGGGGTGGTCTTATGTCACAGTAGAAGTTCCTTTGCTCAAATCCCAAACAAGGAAGAGGCTAGACTTCAAGCCATTCTATGGGCAGTGGAGAGTATGGCTAGTCTCAAATTAGCAAGGTGGTTTTTGCAGGTCAATTTAAGGAGGAATTTGAAGCGGTGATGAAACCTATGGACTGGCCATTGTATGCGTTTCAGAGCGGGGAGATCTCAAAGGCTTTACTGGCGGTGAAGGATGCTCAACTATTGGTAGTTTATCGAAATTCTAATAGATGTGCATCCCTCATTGCTACAAGTGTAACCAGAGAAAATCGTCACCAATCCTATGTGGCTTCGGGTCCTCCTTGTTGGCTTTTTGAGTTGTTCGTGAATGAGAGCAGGTTTTGTAATCTTGATTGTCTTGGGGTTGAAGTTTGGAGAGATCAAGATTTCTAGTTGTTTTGGGATGGGGTTTGTTGGTGTTGTAGTTCGATGTTGTATCGTTCCCTCCCTTTGAGAGGGTCCATATCTGTGACTTTTTTATATAATCAAAACCAGTGTTAAAAAAAAAAAAAAAAAATTAGCAAGTGGCAAAAAGAGGTTATGAGAAGTTCTCAGTGAGAAACAATCACTCATTCTCTCCATTTTTTTTGTTCTTATATTATAATACTTAGACACTTTGTGAGATGTTACAAAAAAAAAAACACTTTGTGAGATATCTACAATAGGTATGCTCTAATAAATATAACTAGATTATGACCCGTCCTTAAAAGGACGAGTATATTTTCTGTTTTATAATTTTTTTAGAAATTTAATTTTTTATTTGTGTTTTTAGTTATATTTGTGTTTTTGTATAATATTTTTTTTTAAATAATTAATAAGAAGTTTTAATAATTGTATTAAAATAGTTGGACCACACATATATCAATAGACATGTTTCTATTTAATAGAATAGATGCTTTATTTTATTGAGATATATTCCATACGAATTTTGGACCGGAAATGTTATTAGGTATTTCCCAAATTAAATTTGACTTTTTATTAGTAAGCCTTAAATAATTAAATTTAAATTATTTGTTCAAATTGTTTTTAAAATTTTCAATTCATTCAGTCTTTAACTTTAACAATTAATTTTTAAATTTTATTCAAAGTATTTTAAAATATTTTAATTTATTCAAACTTCATGTAACCATGTTAATGTAAATACTCCTATTAGAAGTTATATTATTCAACCCATATATATTGTAATGAATTTTCTACTGTTCAAAATACTAAACGAAATATTCTTTCCACAAACTAAATAAAAGTCCCCGATCGGGACTTTGAAAAATTAAGTCAAGTCCCCTCCACAACTTTTTTGTTTATGGTTTGATTGATGCAAATAACTCACACAATAAAGATCGGGCAATTTTCTCAAATAGATATTTTAAGTTTTTGTCACAAAAAATATACTTCAAAAAACTAAAATAACCAAATAGCATTTTTACTTTGAAAATTTTAATTTTAATTATTTTTTTAAAATTTGAAATCTCATCCCTAAAACTTCACTCTTAAACTCTAAACCCTAAACCCTAAATCCTAAACCTTAGACCCTAACCCTAAACCACATCCCTTAACTATAAATCCTAATGTCTAGATTAATTAACCCTAGGAGTATAAGTGTATATTTACTTATTTTGATAAAACATTTAATTCTATTTTGGTCTTTTTTATTTTTAAAGCTATTTGTGACAAAAACTTATTTAGATATATTCTAGGGAATTTCTCGTAAACATTTCCACTTATACGAGCACTCAAACCATTTTATGAGCTATTAATGTCCGGAAATGAGATGAGACATGTAGAAGTAAGAGCGAAAAAAAAAAGAAGCAAACTATTTATTACTATTTGGTTTTGAGATAGAAACTCAGTGACTCACTAACCTTGACATAATATAAGAAAAACTCATTGACTCTGAGCGAGAACTATTACTTGTTGCTCGTTGACTCTGAGCAAGAATGGTGAATTCAACTACATAAATTGAGAATCTTATTGATCTGCTGTAGTTGGTTGCAGGGGCGGAATGGTGCCAGTCCCCCAGCCCAAAAATAAAATACAATGAATTTTTTTGTGTGCCCCCACTGAATCTGTTTCTGCATCCTCCCCCTGGTTGGTTGTTGTCCTTCACTTAAGTCTGAGTTTTTTTATCAGTATGTCCTTTTGTCATCCTTTTTTTAAGTATGTCGTTAAACCACTAAATTTGTATTTTAAGTTTAGACTTTAATTTCAATCGGTGAAAAATTGCATAGCCAAATACATAATTCAAAGACATGTTTTGTGAATAAATAATAACTTCAATCAAAATAATAAAAAAGTATTACATTTATTGTCTTTTAGTTTTTTCACTCCACACAATTATCTTACTAAATAAAAAACTCTTTCTATTTCAATTAATTTAGCCAAACAGATAGAAATAGTCATTTTCATTAGTTTATAAAATCAGTTAGACATGAACATTGGTTATCAATTTAGGTATGAGTTATTCCTTTGGGTATCATTTTTTTAAATTAGGTCACGCTTGAATATTCTAAATTTATGTGTGGACTTTTAGTTGAGTCTTTGTGAGTCTGGATGAGTTTGGTTCTGATGTATAAGAACTTAAGAATATATAAATAAGGCTCCTTGTCTTTCTACAAACCATCGATAAAACATATGGGAAGTTTCGGTTTTATGGTTTTTATCTTATTGCAGTTTCAATAAGCTCTTTGAGCATTCTCTTTTGTTTATTTTATGGTTTTCATTTTGTTTATGAATGGTTGTTGTCTTTTGAATTGATGGATAAGTCTTGCTCTAAGATCTTTATATGGAATAAAATTGTTTGTTTCGACTGGTGTTATTGGTGTTGTATGGATCCCTTACGCTTTCGAACTTATTACACGGGGTTAGTGTGTGGGCTGCGGGTTCGAGTATGGACGGTAGCCGGTTTGGACAGTATGATTAAGTGTGGTTTTCTATATGTTAAGCTCTGGAATATGATAGTAATCCCATTGGTGAAAAAACGTCTGTGTTTGGTCTCTTCTTACCAAATACAGACAGGGAGTGAATATATAGAAGATGTTGAGGATTGTTGGTCTTTGAAGATTTATAATTTGGGTGGAGTGCTCTGCTCATGGTTATATAAGGTTAATCTAACGGGTATTGTATGTATTAGTGCTTGGTTCATGATGATTTTATGGTTTTTATCTCTTCTTAATTGGAATATGGGTAATCTTGCAAAGGGTTTTGATTGTATTGAGGAGTTGATTAAGTTGTTTCTACGGTACAAAACTTATATGAGATGGAATATGGTTTGTACTAAAGGTCGTTGGGGGGGTCTGACGGAGAGAAATAGGTGGGATAAGCCCATAAAAGTTACAATCATTATAAGTATGAATCTCCTTTATTGTTGGAAGGCATTCCCCCCCGGTTTGGAAACATCTAGACGAGAGACGGATGTTGATAAAAAGAATTTAACCAATATGTGTGGTTTGGTATTTACGCAGAAACTGGGCTTTAGTAGTAATACGAACCAGAGTCTTATTATTTTGGTTACAATGTTACGTGTGGGGCTGCATGGTGCATGAGTTGTTTTGTTTTTCTAGTTTTGCACTTTTGGCTGAAAGATTGGTTTATGCGATTTTATTTTGGAATAAAGCTGGTCGTCTTGGTGCTTGTGCCTGGTGTTTTGCCATTATTTATGCTTCAATATGGTTCATTCGCAGTAGCATAGTCAGTGTATGTAACACAGAGTCTTGGGATAGTAGTCTCACTGGTTTTGGTGGAACACATAAGTGGTTTGGGTATTTAAAAATGTGTCAACGAAATTACTATTATTCAATGGTTTGTAGGTTTTGGGGTCTACATTCTTCACTTTTTTTGAGATATATGGGTATCATTAAATCTGGATCTCCTGGCTCCATGGAGCATAACCAAGGTGTATTATATGAGGATACTAAGTTGGAACTGTAGGGGTATGAGAAGTAAATGGACGATAAGTAATCTTCGGGAAATATGACATAAACATAAATCCGATTTTTTATTTCTATCTGAAATAAAGTAAGAGATAGATTATGTACAAGGATTTCAATCATATTTTGGTAATGATAATCTTGTTGCTGTGGATCCAAATAGAAGGAGGAGGGTTTAGCTCTGTTCTATAAAAATAAATATCAAATTAAAATTCTCTACTCTAGTAATAGAATGATAGATGTGGAGGCAGTGGCTCTTGGGAAAATAATTTACCTAACGTTTGTATATGGCGATCCCGTCAAAAAATTAAGGGAACAGGTATGGGAACGATTGACTCGTTATGGATTATCGCGAACAGAACCTTGGTTTATTACTGGAGACATGAATGAGATTACCGGAAATCATGAGAAGGAAGGTGGTTCTTTAAGAAGTGCAAACTCTTTTATCCATTTTAACAATATGATCAGAAATAGTGGTTTGTTGGAGTTTCCGGCTCGGAGAAATAAAATGTCGTGGCGGGGACGAAGAGGAAAAGGGAAAGGGGCAGTGACGATTAGATGCCGTTTAGATCATGCATTGGCAAACGAAGACTGGCACACACTCTTCCCATGTTCTTATACGAAATATTTAGGGATGGTTGCGTCCGACAATCGACCAGTGGTGGCTTTTATAGAGGATACGGTCCCTCGAAGAAGAGGGCAATTTAGGTTTGATAAACTTTGGATCGAACATGACGGCCTTATGGAATCAATAGCTACAGGTTGGATGGAACATAACGGAGGACAACCCGATGATTTTGTTTACAAAATCAGCAACTGCCGCCATGAAATTGCTGCATGGCGGAAAAATAATCCACCATATGGAAAGGACAAAATTCAAGATCGTCAGAGAGCTCTGGAAGAAGTCCAAACAGATAACAATAGGTCACAAGAAAAAATTCTTGAGGTTTCTAGCAAATTACAGGATGCGTACAAGGATGAGGATATTTACTGGCATCAGAAAAGTATATGTGGTATTCATCTGGGGATCTGAATACAAAGTTTTATCATGCTTTGACAAAACAAAGACGGGTTCGTAATCGGATTGTGGGACTTCATGATGAAACAGGTAACTGGATAACAGAAGAAAAAGGGGTCGAGAAGGTGGGTGTAGATTATTTTGATGAGTTATTTAGCACCACTTCCCCATTAGAATTTGATAGTTTTCTGATGGAGGTAGCTCCGTCTATCTCCTTCCAGATGAAATCAAAGGCTGTTGAGAGCAGAAACGGAGGAGGAAGTACGCCAGACTTTGTTTATGATGCACCCGGAAAAAGCTCCAGGACCGGACGGGATGACAACTCTTTTCTTCCAACACTCCTGGCATATTATCTAAAAAGATCTGGTCAATATGGTAAATAATTTTTTGGTTACAGGGGATATGGACTCAAGGTTAAACATTCCTAATATTTGCATGATTCTGAAGACGGAGAGACCTACAAGGATGAAGGAACTAAGACCAATAAGTCTATGTAATGTAGGATACAAGATTATGTCGAATGTCTTATGTCAGCGTTTGAAATCATGTCTTCCACGACTCATCTCGGAAACACAATCGGCATTTGTGCCAGGAAGGTTGATATCGGATAATATTCTTACTGCACATGAAATGTTTCATGGATTGAGAGCTAATAAGGCCTGCCAAAATAAATATATGGCAATCAAGACGGATATGAGTAAGGCGTATGATAGAGTGGAGTGGGATTTTATTCAGGCTCCTTTACAAAAAAATGGGTTTCGATCCTTATTGGGTCAAATTGATCATAGAGTGTATATCATCTGTTCAATATCGTATTTTATTAAATGGTCAACTGCGAGGTCATATAATTCCACACAGAGGCTTACGCCAGGGGGATCCCTTATCTACATATTTATTCATCATGTGTACAGAGTCATTGATTGCAAACATTAAAAAGGCTGAACGAGAAAAACAATTAACATGAATGAAGGTGGCCAGAGAGTGCCCGTCGATTTCCCACACCTACTGTTTGCAGATGATAGCTTCTTTTTTTCCAAGGCACAAAAGGAGGAATGTCAAACCATTCTAAGGATATTAAAGGAATATGAGGCGATCTCGGGTCAATTAATTAATTTTCAGAAATATTATATTCAATTTGGACACAAGATTGATGAATCTAGTAGACATGAGTTGAGAGATATCTTGGGAATTCAGAATCTATGAGGTATGGGTTCTTATCTGGGATTGCCAGAATTTAAACTTTATGTACATATTTCAAATCAAAATATTAATTTAAAATTGATTTATATCTAAATTGATTCAAAAATATACATATATTCAAAAAATGAATTTTACTAAAATATTTTTCAATAACCATTATAAAAAAATGTTTTAAATATATATATAAGAAAAATACAATACAAATTCCAATTTCAAACACCAACATAAATTATGGTTTTTATATTTCACATTAAGTTTTCAAAAATATAATATATATGATTATTTATATGATGGTACGAATAAAATACAATTAATTATATGAGTACTTATACGATGGTACGTATAAAATACATTAATTATATGATGACACATATATGATTTATAATAGTGACATGAAAAATAAATAGCAACATATTTTTGAAAAAATAATATATGGAATATTATATCTATTTATCTTATTAAAGTAGAAGTACCTTTAAAAAGTTTTTGGAAACATAGATAGCAGTAAAAAAACATAATATTGTTTGAAAACATAGATAACGATATATTAAACAAAAGAGAAATGTACTTATTTTATTAAGAAAAATTTGGAAGTCCTTTATATTATGAGAAATATATCTAGGTTAGTTTTAAAATATACGAAAATGACCCAAGCTAATTATCTAAAAATAACTTTTGTCAAAATAATAATAAAATAAAATTTAAACTTTATGTACATATTTTAAATCAAAATATTAATTTAAAATTGATTTATATCAAAACTGATTCAAAAATATTCATATATTCAAAAAATGATTTTTACGGAAATATTTTTTAATAACCATTATAAAAAATGTTTTAAATATATATATAAGAAAAATACAATACAAAGTCAAATTTCAAAAACCAACATAAATTACGGTTTTTATATTTCACATTAAGTTAAAAAAAAATATAATATATATGATTATTTATATGATGGTACGTATAAAATACAACTAATTACATGAGTACATATATGATGGTACGTATAAAATACATTAATTATATGATGACACATATATGATATATAATAGTGACATGAAAAATAAATAGCAACATATTTTTGGAAAAAATAATATATGCAATATTATATTATACTTTTAAGAAAGACAAAATAACATCTAATAGAAAATATATAGCACTGTCTACTTACAACAAATATATATTTATATAAAAGATAAAGTAGATACCCGTGCAGGTACACGGAGCAAAATCTAGTATATTATTAAAATTGAAGTACATTTGAGAATTGTTTGGAAACATATATAGCAGTATAAAAAGGGAGTATATTGTTGTTTGGAAACATGGATAACAATATATTAAGAGAAAAAAGCAATGGACTTATGTTATTAAGAAACATTAGAAATTCATTATATTATGAAAAATTAACTATTTAGGCCACCGAAAAATGCCCAATCTAATTATCTAAAAACATATTGTGTCTGAAATAATCTTAAAAAAAATTTAAACTTATATATATATTTCAAATCAAAATAATCATTTAAAAATGATTTATATCAAAAATTGATTCAAAAATATACATATATTCAAAAACTGTTTTTACTAAAATATTTTCCAATAACTATTATAAAAAGTTGTTTTCAATATATATAAGAAAAATACAATGCAAAGCCCAATTTCAAACACCAACTTAAATTATGGTTTTTATATTTTACATTAAGTTTCAAAAATATAATATATATGATTATTTATATGATGGTATGTATAAAATATTATTAATTATATGATTACTTATATGATGGTACGTATTAAATACGATTAATTATATGATGACACATATATTGTATATAATAATGTCATGAAAAACAAATAGAAACATATTTTTTGAAAAAAATATTAAGAGTCTTTTTTACTGAGCACTTGTTCTCACTGAAGACCAAGCCTTTCATTGGAAAAGGTGCAAGGAAGGAGTTTGTTGGAAGTCTTCTTACTTCCATCTTCATGCACCTTGAATTTTGACAACTGGGTGCACCGTCAAGTCCAAGCAAGGGGCGCTGGATGAGACCCATCTGAAGAGTGCCAAGTGGTTGAGGCAGTCCTATCAGTGGAAGTACAAGAACCCTTGGACTGCGCGCGCCTTGGTTTTCAGCCACCTGACGATATGCCCCCATCGCCTTCGATCTCGCAGAGGACCATCTACTGGCGGTCCTGCATCGACTGATGACTTCCCTGAGTCCCTTACTTTTTCTGCAGATTTAGAGGACCATCTAGTGTAATGTTATAGCAAAAACTGTAAATATTTGTAGGTAAAATAGTTATAACTGAAGATAACAATAACTATAATTGTGTATTTTTTAGGGAACTTTGCTAATAAAATAAAAAAATCACCTATTATTTTTAGTCTCCAAGTGGTAGTACACTGCACCGCCATTAATATTAACAAAAATATTTACATATACATATATTTTTTTGTTACTATTAACACGCATCGCAATTGTTCCGCATATTACTATTCAATCAACTTAGACGCATTCTTATCATTTTATAACTAAATTTAATGTTAATCCAGTTCAATTCTTCTAATTATACAAATAAAATTTATTTTTAAAAAAATTTTATAACAATTTTTAAATATTAATTTTTATAATTTTATATTGCTTCAAATCGTTTCTCCAGAAGACGGCCATAGGAAACATCGATGATTGTTAGGTTTCTTCGTTTTGTCTCTCTGGTTCAATGAAGAAGAAGTTCAGCGCCTTGCAGGTTCAAGTGCGGCTAAATCAATGGAGTTGGCAGAGTTAGTAGGCGTTCAACGATCCTGTGACAACCCGTCCCACTCACTAGGACCTGCAAATCAATTGGTGAAAACTCATCCTGGAGGAGTGTTGTTAAAGGGTGAGGTCTTGGGTTCGAGTTACGCTAAGCGCACCAATAACCTACCGGTGGATGTGGAGGCGTTTCCTCCCACGGTGAGGGGTTAGGGTCGTGCCATGCAGGGCTGTGAGCCGGATTCCGAGTGAGCAGGATGGGTTATCACATAAGAAGTCAACTTTTTGTGACAATGTGACAACCCGCCCCGCTCACTCGGAACCCATGCTCACAGCCGTGCAGGGCACTGACCCTAACCCCTCTCATGTGCGCCCCTCCCGGCCATACATGTAGGTTATTGATGCGCTTGGCGTTACTCGAATCCAAGACCTCACCCTTTAACAACACTCCAACAGGACGAGTTGTCACCAATTGACTTGCATATTAATTGGTGACAACTCGTCATGTTGGAGTGTTGTTAAAGGGTGAGGTCTTGGGTTCGAATAACGCCAAGCGCATCAGTAACCTACATGTATGGCCGGGAGGGGCGCACATGAGAGGGGTTAGGGTCGGTGCCCTCCAGGGCTGTGAGCCTAGGTTCCGAGTGAGCGGGGCGGGTTGTCACAGATCCCTTCACCACCACTGAGTACATTGTTTGTTTCCTTCCTTCGACATCATAATTCAATCTGCAAAGATAAAGTGAAATGAAGGAGAGCATTGTAAGTGTATTCAACACCCATTTCACCTCGCTTCAAACCACTTTGTAACGCAAGGAGAGCAGAGAAACAGCTAGCTTTGTGCCATTGCTGCATCAAAAGCTATCCGCAACTTCTCCTTCATGCCAGAAAGTTTTAATGGCTCAGCATCATCATTGCTTAGAAACTGTTTACTAGCGCATAAAGAATCATATGACGTGTAAGGAGAAGTACTTTATAAGTTCCTCACATTCGCCTCTGACAGCTTTCTATTTCTTGGCCTCAATGCTTAGTATTTGGTTGGAAGAATGGACTTATAGATCGAATCTTTTGGTAACAGAGGATGAAGATTTGGTCACAAACTCGCTCGAGTCAATTGTAAACCTAGAGCATTTGACGGATCTTCGTATTTTCAGCTTGCCTAAACAGTCATACATCAAGATAAAGTGAGAGTTTGTATATACTTGGATTCTTCTATCAGAATGCATCTTAACTTCTTTCTCGATCTCTAACATAATGTGAGTCATTTCATCACTATTCTGAAAGTTGTGAAAAGCAAGATGTTCAGGTTGTGTGATAGGCCATGGATTTTACACACTTTTAGCTATGATTTATAAGTGTTTTAATAACTAAGTACTACGGTATAGAGTCTATTTAGAGTGTTTACAGGTTCATGGGCGATTTGGAGGAAAGTAGTGATTTTGGTGTCTTTTCGAGCCTTTTGAGTGCAAAGCTGCACTGAGCGTTAGAGGTTTAGCTATGAATGGAGACATTCCCACCGTTAGATTGATCTCATCTTTTAACAGAGCATAGGGCTTTGAGTTAGATTTCCAATGCCGCCATTTTGAGGTCAATCAGCATCCTGTAGCAGAAGATATGCCCGTTTTACTGAAGAGTGGTCAGTCTGCCTCGCGAGAGGAAGCTGTCGAGGAGATGAAGGACTGTCGATCGACGGTGCATCCTTGGTGTCGATCGATGGTGATGCCAGAATACTGGCCGTGCATATTTGATGACCGACTGAAGCCCAGAAGGAACCACAAATTACCAGAATACCTTTTGATGACCTAAAACCCTATTTATGTGTTTTTTAAGCTATTGTTGACGGCTAAGCTTTATATTCATTGTTTTTATATCTATTGCAATTTTATATTTATTCATCTATGATTTCGGTGACAAACTTCATGTTTGAATAGATCCACCTGTTAGGTTTAGGGTTCAGATAGGTTATGAGGGATTAGCCTCAACTATAGAATTGCTAGCTGTGATATTCATCAATAGGATTGTCATTAATGTTTGTTTCTAGTTTAGCTAACTAGAACCTTGACCTAGGAGCTGTAGGCACAAGTTATCAATTGAATCTCACCCTGAATCCGTCCTAATTGAACTAGGATTGTTAGAGTAAGGCGAAAGCTGATCTAATAAGCCTAGTGAGCATTATTCAACCCGCGCGCAAAGCTTGACTAAGAGTACGTCGATCGACATTCCTATAGAATATTCGATCGACGGTGCAAAAGGTGTATCGATCGATATTCCTCTAGAATCATTGATTTACACTTTCTAATTGGCCCGACCTACTGTTGAGACCTTTAGATCTTGTCAATAGACAAACCTAGAAAGCGAACGCCGATCTGTTTGTTCTTAAGTGATTGAGCTCTATAATATCATGCATACAACTGTTAAGCATCTGTAGGATTATAATCTTGATTACCTGAATAGAAACCCTAAGTCTAGCAGCCATCCTTCCGTCAAATAACTCTCAGTCCCATAAGAACAACTACCTTGTTCGCCCCTGCAATTTATTATATTTACTGCTTTATAATCTATTAATCTAGCTTTCATCATATAACTATTAGATCTATCATGTTCCCTCGCTCCATGTGGATTCGATCCCTAAGTACTACAACTCGACCTTGTTGGGGTCAAAAACGGTTACGACGAAGTTAATGTCCAAATCTCTGTAAAAATCAGCGTAAATATTTTTTACGAAAGTTGTTCTTCGTAAAAAGAATCTTCACAAAGAGTCTTGCGGTAAAATCTTGTTCTAATCTCAATCGAACCACTAAATACCGATTATCCAGAGGCAACGAACACGTATCCAAATCGGCCACGGACAAGCTCAAGTATGGCCATCGGACCACGCACAAGCCAAGCTCACGCACACGGCTCGATCGCTGCGTAGTGACCGAGCACGCACACGGTTTGGTCGCTGTGTAGCGACCGAGCACGCACACGGTTTGGTCGCTGCGTAGCGACCGAGCACGCACACGGCTCGGTCAATACGTAGCGACCGAGCCGTAGCGACCGAGCCGTAGCGACCAAGCACGCACACGGATCTGTCGCTACATAGCGACCGAGCTCAAGCCAAGCTCGGTCGCTACGTAGCGACTGAGCACGCACACGGCTTGGTCCTTACGTAGTGATCGAGCTCAGGCCAATCTCGGTTGCTACTTAGTGAACGAGCACGCACACGGCTCGGTCGCTATCAAGCCAAGCTCGGTCGCTACGTAGCGACCTAGCTGAAGCCAAGCTTGGTCGCAACGTAACGACCGAGCATGCACACGGCTCAGTTGCTACGTAGAAACCGAGCTCAAACCAAGCTCGGTCGCTACGTAGCGACCGAGCTCCAACCAGGCTCGGTCGCTACATAGCGACCGAGCACGTACACGGCTCGAATCATCGATACAACACGAATCCATGCATTCTCGTCTACTCTTTAATTCTATCTCCCGTAGGCCACGGCTAAGCCATTCTTTGTTTCTCATCACTTGAAGTCATCAGTCAAACTTTATGATAAAAACCACGGGAAGTTTATTTTTATCGAAGAAACCGTAATAAACGTTTCGAGTCAAAGACGGCCCAAAGAGACCTAAAACGCAACTCGAAACCCACTTACGATTTCTTAACCAAAAACCCATAAGCCTTAAGGCAAGATAAATGTCAAGTTTCCGCGGATAAATGTGAAGTTTCCGAAGATAATCACGAAGATCGGGAAAATTGGAATATCTCCAATTTTGAGCTATGACGGCTTAAGGGCAGAAGGGGAAAGGCGCAAACCGACCTAGGAGCAAGTATATAAGGAGTCCTAGGTGAGAGGCAAAGGAGAACTTTTTCAGAGAAAACTTAGCACTTAAAGCATTTAGGCAACTTTCCATTTTTGTTATTTCGAGCTGCGACTCAAATAAGTTTTGCAGTCTTAGGTTGTTAGATCTAGGAATCTCGCTGACAGCTCTCATAGCCGAGGCTTCTACCTTGTTGTAACGCTCATACGTGAATTCGAAATAAGACACCTTTTGCTCTTTTTTACAATTTCTTATTTCTTCTTTTCTTTAATTTCGTGTTCTGATTGCTTGGCGTGTGATTTAGCAGATATCCGGGACCTCTGGGAAATTAGGATTTTCCTAACTTTCCTAATTTAAATGAAAATCGACAGTGCGAATTTCGGTTCCCACAGTTTGGCGCTAGAAGGAGGGGGGTACGGATTACTCTAACTCATAGCCGCAAAACGCTTGATCAACACAATGTCTGGAAATACGAAAGACGAAATCGCACTTCGCAACAACGCTGGTAAGAAATCTCCAGCCGCCGCTGCGCCTATGGCCAACGCTAACGCAAACGCCAAAGTTCTTGAGAAAATCGAAAACCTTGCCGCGACTTTTCGCCAGAGGAAGTGCAATGAAACGAGCTCGCGATTTATCTTTCTAAACATAAAGGGAAATGATAAATCTTATCAAACCCTGTATGTTTGGCTCATTGCCGAACTAAATAAATCTTAACGTGTAAGGGTTTTACCAAAACACGTTTCCCGAAAACTTTTCGGAAAAGTAAAACTTCCTCTCCCCAAAACCGCATAAAACCCTAGGTTAATCGCGGAAAAAGGAAGCACACCAAATCGGGTACAAAACTCACCGCTGTACTTCTTCCG
This sequence comes from Brassica napus, assembly GCF_020379485.1. Lineage (NCBI taxonomy): Eukaryota > Viridiplantae > Streptophyta > Magnoliopsida > Brassicales > Brassicaceae > Brassica > Brassica napus. Next base: position 9,888 of record NW_026014310.1, on the reverse strand, counting down.
ACTATCTTGCGGAAAAATCCTAGGTTAGTCGCGGAAAAAAGGAAGCACAGCAAATCAGATACATAACTCGGCACTGTACTTCTTCTGACTATCTTGTGGACAAACCCTAGGTTAGTCGCGGAAAAAAGAAACACAGGAAATCGGGTACATAGCTCGCCGCTGTACTTCTTCTGACTATCTTTCGGAAAAACCCTAGATTTATCGTAGTAAAAGGAAGCGCAGCAAATCGGATATGAAACCCCCAGGGCGGTACTTCTTCCAAATAACTTTCAAAGAAACGAAGTTAATTTCTATTGAATCACTCGAAACCTAAAATGGCTGACGAAGACTAAATAAAGCAAAATGGGAGATCGTATCCCCACCGCTAAAACGTTTTCTGAAGCCTAAGGTTTCATAAGAATTCAAGTATCACTTCCGTAGTAACAAATTCCGCGAGTTGTCGATGTTTGTCACCTAAATCGTACTTCGGGAAAAACTACTCGAAACTTCCACGGATCAATCCCACGGATATGAGAAAAACTTTTGATTAAGTTTGGTTGCAATAATTAACCTCGTCACGGCTCTCGTACAACCAAAACTTGAAAACTTCTTTACGGAACAAATCTCATAAATTATTCTCGACAACATCTTGCGAAATAACCTTTGCAAAAATTAAGCTCGACAACCTTTTACGAAACAACTTGCGTAAAATTAAAATCGATAACATTTTGCGGAGTAAATTTCGTAAAATTAAACTCGATATTATTTTTTGAAAAAACTTTCGTAACACTAAAGTTGGCAACATATGACAACCTTCGAAAATCTAACAACAATCGTAGAAAAAATATCGGATAAGGAAGGAGATGGAGCAAAATCCGAGAATCAAAATTCGCCCATCCGCCTCTCTCCACGGTCTCACCATCCTTCCTCTCGCGCCTGATCTGTCGCCAAAATCTCATCACCTGGCAAGTATTCCTGATCATCCTTGGCGCCTATTGATCATCCATGGCTATTCCTAAACGCTAAAAAAATTTTGACGAGATGCTCATTCATTTTCGTAAATCCAATGATACTAAGATTGAAAGATGGATCACGAAAAGCGTAAATATTTGCAGCAGCCTAAACGCGGCCAGAAAAGCAGAGAAGTCCCGGAAGAATCAATATTCTTGCTATTTGAAATGGGCAGACAGACACGAAAAGAATAAGGGAAAATGAGCAAGCAAAACGGAGAAGAGGCTAACCCGAATCTTCGAGAAAACTAAGGTATTTCCGACTTGAAATCAGGCTTGTAATTTTCGTAGGAAATTAATAAGAAATAGAAACGCCTTTGAGACTGCCGTAGAACTTTAGGGAACTTAAAACCTAGGTGGATAGTCTAGCGAAATAAGCCTTAGGCGATTTTTCCTATCTCGGTATATTATTTCATGACTGTTTAGGCAGATCTTGCAAACCGTTCTAAACTCCCTGAAAATCGAGAAACGATCGCCACACATATTCAGATCGCTTCCTAAAGAAAGAAAGAACTAGAGACACGAACGGCGTCTTAAAATTGATTTGTTTCTACCGATTTTCTTAAAGCCGACATATCCCAAGTCGTCAACATCCAATCTTCGGAAGAAGAAACGTACACAACCCTTCAAGGTATCGGTTCAACCGTTTTCTTTCGTAAAAAATAGGGGGGGAGTAGGTATATATATTATACTCGTATACTCCCAAACTTACTTCCAAACTTCAAAAAATTTGCCTTGTCATCAAGAAAACTCTTTCGTCAAAGCAAACCATCGCAAGAATAGGCAGAAAAACATTTAGGCAATACAATGCCTCCATAAATCGTCCCAAAAAAGCAAACGACAATCTAAAACTCGTCTAAACGCTAGCAACATATCCAGAAGATCATGAACATAATCTCAAAAAAGACTTTACAACATTTCTTGTCGCAATCATGCGTATAGAAAACATGTACCAATATTAAACTAAAACTCGACGATTAGCCAAAGTCTTGAAGTCCTTTCCGGCTTTATAAATCCATTTTCGTATAAAACTTTCTACGAGAAATCTTCAAGCATCAAAGAATTTCTTTCAGTTTCCGTTGAACCAAGTGAGTCACGGAAAAGCATCGAGAAGATTTGTGACGAAGAAAACTCGAGAATAAATGTAGCATCGAGCACATTAAAGGGAACATTTTGTTCCCGATCGTTGGCTAGATCTACCTCTGGTTGACCAATTCGTTCCAGAAACGAATGTGTCATGAGGATCCTCTCAAAAAACCAATGAAAAACGTTCTGCGACTAGATCATAGTGAAATAAACTTCGGTAACACTCCATGAGTAACTCCAAGCAACTTTCACCTAAGATCAAAATCACCGCATAAACGTTTCTCGTAAAACCCGCAGAAACAACGCTACTTTGACATGTTTATACATATCACCGATTTACAATCTTCGTAAAACCAGTCCCCATTACTTACACGAAAAATCCTTCGTACAATCAGACCAAGTCTTACGAAGAAACTTTTGAAAGTAAACATAACTGGTTTTACGAAGAAGTATATTTTGTAGAGCAAACACAAAGCTGTAAAATCTGACTTTGGATGACCAATCTAAAGAGATATCTCTTCGCATTACGATTTAATATATCTCATATTTTATCCATGCGGCACACTGGCTTCTGGGTTTCATTCCCCTCTGTCACATCCGAGCAGGCAATCGTCCCGTAACTGACTCCGCACTGGTTATGTACCAAACCTCTTAGGCTACGTCTTCCTCAGACAAAAACGAATCAATTTTCATAAGACTATAGGTAACATTATACGAAACATTCATCCTAAAGCATAGAATCAGCCGTCTTAAAACGGATAACTCTGGCAAACTTGATAACTCTGGCAAACATTCATCCTAAAGCATAGAATCAGCCGTCTTATGTGACGATCAGCCGTCTTAAAACGGATAACTCTGGAAAACTTGGCCTATCAATCTCGACAAGCGCTCTTTGGCCCTTGGTCAGTTACGCCTTCCAGTAAAGGTCCAAACCAGAACTTCCCAATCCCCTTTAAGGACGATCGTAAACTAACATAACCATAAATGTTAAAGTACCATGGTCTAATCCTTGACCTACAACATCCTTGGCTATCTGAGTGAACACATCCTTCACGCCAAGCCAAACTATTTGAGAAACCATCGCTCCATCACTTAATGGCTAAACGACAATCTACGATTTGTCTAAAAACGTCGTGTGACTAATAAGAGAAACGTCATGTGACTATTAAGAGCATAATTATCGTATAGCCCACACTCGGAAATCATATGATAAATTCTTCGTAACGAAACTCAGTCCTAACAACCAAACGGTTAACGGAAAATCAAAACTTGTCGACAATCGACCAAGTTCGATACATTCCACAATTCACCTTAAGCCCGCTATGTTTTACCCATAATACGCGGCATGTTAGGAAAAATTCGTAACAAAGCTCCTAGAGCTATACGAAACATCCTCAAAAATGCACGAAATAGATCTCGGAAGGCCAACACTTCAAAAAACACTATGAAGGAAAACGCTTCTTCCCATGGACAAATTTACACAACCCCTCGGTCCTAATTCTTCAATCGTAAATCAAACTATTAGCATCCGAACAGTAATAACAGTTTTTCCTGCGAACATCCGCAGACAAACCAAAAATGTTTCTCCGACGCAGGGTTAAGACTAAACCCTTGTAATATCGCGAAACATCTTCAAGCCCGCGAACATTTTGAGCACGAAACGCGGCATACAAAAGAAAAATCAATCTTAAGTATTGTGAGACGTCGCAGACGCCTAAAGAACCATTTTTGCACAAAATTACCTTTCTCGATAAAGGCACATTCTTGGAAGACCAAACAGTCATACACACTAACACCCTCTTAAAACATGTATCCTTCGCGAAGATTCAAAAACGGTAATATCTACCAATAATTTTGTTGCTGATCACAACAAACTCTTAACAGTCTTAAAAAAAATTAGCCAGATCGTAGAGATAGCTCTCATACACCCGACACAAGAGTAGTAGCGCTATAAAAGAAATCCAAAATTTTGGTCAGTACTTCCAGGAGACTTAGAAATTGTCCTTGGAGAGATGCTCGGTTCCAACCATACAAGTGGTATAAGCCGAGAACCTATCGCGGACTTTAGCGGGATACGTAAGCCGAATTAGTCATTGCACCCCGTAAAACCAGAAGTAAGCCTAGGTCTTGCCCTAAACCCAGCACACTGGTCTCTAACATCTCTAGGCATGATATCAAAAGATACGAGATCCCAAAATATGTCTATTTGCTTGTATTCCAATGTTCATGAAGTTCCGAAAAGCAAACTTTTCGTACATTCTCATCTAAAATGAACAGTGAATATTACGATCTACAAAGAGTTAGATATGAGATGACAACTCATACTCTTCCCTCTACAATCGAACGAATACAAACATGTTCTTAAAACACGAAAGACAATTTATTAAAAAAGTCGTAAAGAGGCTGGGATTCGAAGCCACACGTTTTCAGTCCCGAAAACATAAATGCGGCCACACTTGGCCAAAGCAAACAACCAATAAGGGTAGTTTCAAGGCCGACAAAAGCCCGATATAAAATGCCATCAACAGCTGATAATCTCTACATGACACATAACTAAACCGTAAATGTCTCATTGGAAAACAGATCGTAAGCATCTTAACTCCAAGACGAACTAAGAAAGGCTTGATCCCTTCGACAAGGGTACGTAGGCAGCCTTCATAAGGCGCAGCCCCAATAAAAACAAAACAAAAAAAAAAATTCTTTATATGCATAAGTTTTTCTTCGTCAATGTTTGTCTACGAATCTTCGGATATGACTTCGTCCAACATGCCTATCTTGCCTAACTCGCCTAACCGCACGCTAGAATCTCATCAACGATCCACGATTCTAACGGGCTGGGGGGCTAACTGTTGGGGTCAAAAACGGTTACGACGAAGTTAATGTCCAAATCTCCGTAAAAATCAGCGTAAACATTTTTACGAAAGTTATACTTCGTAAAAAGAATATTCACAAGGAGCCTTGCGGTAAAATCTTGTTCTAATCTCAATCGAATCACTAAATACCGATTGTCCGGAGGCAACGGACACGTATCCAAATCGGCCACGGACAAGCTCAAGTATGGCCATCGGACCACGCACAACCCAAGCTCGGTCGCTACGTAGCGACCGAGAACGTACACGGCTCGGTCGCTACATAGCGACCGAACTTTCCCAAAACGTCGATACGACACGAATCCATGCATTCTCGTCTACTCTTTAATGCTATCTCCCGTTGGCCATGGCTAAACCATTCTTTGTTTCTCATCACTCGAATTCATCAGTCAAACTTTATGATAAAAACCGTTGGAAGTTTGTTTTTATCGAAGAAACCGTAATAAACGTTTCTAGTCAAAGACGGCCCAAAGAGACCTAAAACGCAACTCGAAGACCACTTACGATTTCTTAACCGAAAACCCATAAGCCTTATGACGGTTTATGCTTGGTTCGTAAGGCATAAATGTCAAGTTTCCGCGGATAAATGTGAAGTTTCCGCGGATAAATGTGAAGTTTCCGCGGATAAATGTGAAGTTTCCGAAGATAATCACGAAGATCGGGAAAATTGGAATATCTCCAATTTTGAGCTATGACGGCTTAAGGGCAGAAGGGGAAAGACACAAACTGACCTGGGAGCAAGTATATAAGGAGTCCGAGGTGAGAGGCAAAGGAGAACTTTTTCAGAGAAAACTAAGCACATAGAGCATTTAGGCAATTTTCCGTTTTTGTTATTTCGAGCTGGGACTCAACTAGGTTTTGCAGTCTTAGGTTGTTAGAACTAGGAATCTCGCCGACAGCTCTCATAGCCGAGGTTTCTACCATGTTGTAACGCTCATACGCGAATTCAGAATAAGACACCTTTTGCTCTTTTTTACGATTTCTTATTTCTTCTCGTCTTTACTTTCGTGTTCTGATTGCTTGGCGTGTGGTTTAGCAGATATCCGAGACCTCTGGGAAATTAGGGTTTTCCTAACTTTCCTAATTTAAACGGAAATCGACAGTGCGAATTTCGGTTTCCACAGACCTCTTATTTGAGAGAGTATAAATCACTCCTTATGGTTATTCGAGTGATATCAAATTTGGCGCCATTGCCGAGGAGCTTTGATTGCCATTAGATCTTGTCTAGTTAGATTTAGTCTAGGTTTTACTACTGTTCTAAAAAAAATCATAATTTTTTTTTCTTCTGTTTCAGGTACATACATCTCAGTACCACGAACAACAATGAAGAGATGATTTTTAGGCCCTTCAAAGAAGGAGCCTGCTGGTTTATGCACAATCCGTAAGTCTACGAGGGAAGTATCGATCGACACCCTCCAAGCAACAGCGGTCGACAAAGTGAACCAGAAATCGATCGACAGCAACACAACACCATCGATCGACATTACTTGCGAGAAGGCAGAGAAGGTCGAGGTACTCATACTGAGTCTTGATAAGAATGAAGTTCTACGATATGGAGAGGTTGCGCTCGCAACAGTGCAAGACAACTGATTCATACGCAGGGGACTGCAATCACTGATGATTCTACTGTCTCTGAAAAGGACGACATTGAGCTGAAACCAATATATATCACTCTTATAGGCCAGCGTCCCTTTAATGGATTTCCTTGCGAGCAACCAATGGCTCATATCTTCATGATTCAGGAATTGGTATCGATTATGTTCAATGAAATCCCTGAAGACTACCACTTCTGCAGATTGTTCCCATACACTCTTGCAGTAGAAGCAGCATCTTGGTTCAAGAAGTTGGTACCATAGTCCCTCAAAACCTGGAAAGACATCGTGAACGCCTTCCTCAACAATTATCTCTATAACGCTGCAGCAAATCTAGAGATAGCGATGGAATCTATGCTGAGATATCAGGTTGACGACCTCACTATGGAAAAGAGAGATGAGCATCATGGATCTGGAGAGCCAAGCAAAGTAAACGAAGCCGGTACTGGAAGTTCGATCTCAGCATCGATTGACAGTACGACCTCAACGACTGACGGTACAACCTCAACATCGACCGACGGTACGACCTCAACGTCGACCGACAGTACGACCTCAATGTCGATCGACGGTATGACCTCAATGTCGACTGACGGTATGAATTCAACGTCGATCGATGGTTCGACCTCAACATCGACCAACGGGACAACCTCAACGTTGATCGACGGTACGACCTCAACGTCGACCAATGGCAAGACCTCAACGTCCATCGACGGTACGACCTCAGAAACGATCCACGGCACCATCTCAGCATCGATCGATAGAAATTAATGTTACCGATTGACACCTAATGAAATCCCTGAAAGTTTGAATTGTCATCAGGACATTGCAGACTCGGCACTAAAGAGCATTGATTTATCAAGTTGTGATCCTACCTCGGATGGAGACAGAGAAATCACCATGGAAGATTTCTTGGAGTTAGAAGAATTCTTGAAGTTGGAGGATGGAGAAAAGCTTGGAGATTTAGATTCGAGTAGGGAAGTCACTATGGAAGACTTCGTGGAGCTGGAGGAATGGCTTGACTCGGAGGAGAAGCTTGATGATGAAAGGAACACTACGAGAAACGATCTGGAGACTTCATCAAGGGCTACCATCGATCGACACCAACCTGATGAGATCGATCGATAACTACCCCACATCGTCGATCAACGTGCGCCCTACATCATCGATCGCCACCCACCAGATAGCATCGAGCTACACCCACCTGATTGCATCGATCGACACCCATGGTTGGATGAACTGCCAAGATACATAGTCGAGCTGGAACATGTCAAGGAAAAGATGTACAAGTCTAAGGCCTCACACCTTGTTGTCCCTAAACATCAAAGACCACATATCTGGACAGAAGAAGCTGCTGGATTTCACAAAGGAGTGAAGAGGATACATGATCCTGTGAAGATTGTGGTTCCATGCGATGTGTTTGAAGCTGAATCTCCTATCCCACCAGATAAAAGTATACAGTTAAGTTCCTACAGTGGAGTATTTGATGATCATATATGTGTAGAGGCTTCTCGGAGAAGAGGGTTGAGATTTAGAGGTGAAGTCGACAATGGTCCAACAAAAGCAGTATTGATCGACACCAACAAACCTTCATCGATCGACATTACCACTTCACCATCGATCGACACTAGTCGCGAATCAGACCAGAATAAGTATGAAGTGTGTGGAAATCTTTTTGATGGAGAAATCACCACGCGATAAGAAAAGTCTGGGGGAAATAAGAAGAGGAATGGGAAGAAGAGGAAAAGGACCAAGGGAGGTTCTTAGTTCATTGACTTCTCGCTTCTTAGATGGTGTCAGGAAATCCAGAGTGCGCAGCAGATGCTTCTCACAGCCATTTGCAAAGCTTCGAGCACTCCTTATTGCTGAGATGAAAGACAAAGGAGAATAGTCTATAGAGGAGGCTTTCACACAAGAATGATAAAGCTTCAGATAGCAGACACTGAGACTTGTTTTGGAGCATGTTCTCATTCTAATCCGGACTAAATCAGATCTCCAAGTCAAGCTAAATGACTCAAACAAAAGCGTTGAGTGGTAGGCAACCCACTATTAGGTAATTTCATTGAGTTTATGTTAGATTGTTTCTGATCTTTGTTTTTTTTTATGCAGGAAAAAAAAAGAGAACAATAACGATAGTACTGTAGCAGCACTGAACGACACTGTAGCAAGAAAATCGAGCGACACTGGAGCAAGAACATAGACCGACACTGTAGCAGAAAATCGGAGTTACTGTAGTTGCGACACTGTAGCGGGACTACTGTAGCAGTCATTGTTCATCGAGAATTTTTTTTTTATATAATTGGTTTTTATTTATTTATTACTGACTTTTCGTTTTTTATTTGTTAGGTAAAAGGAAATAGATACAAGGAAGACGAGTTCTGTACCAGCATCGATAGACAGCCGGCCGGTGTCGCTCGACAGAGCATCACAAGTATCGATTGCCACTTAATTGTGTTGATCGATACTCACATCAATGGCATGTATATTCGCGAAACCTTGTTAATATGTCCTTATGATTTATTTTCCCACCAATCTCAGACTGTACAACACTGGTCACGGTGTTGTTTAAGTCTAGGGGAGGCCCTACTAATAATGCATTTTTGTTAGCTATTCAAAAAAAAAAAAAGAGATCAGAGTAAACGAATGCCCATCATATCGACCGATGAGAGCATGTCGATATCGATCCACAACACATTACTTACAGCGACCAATGGTAACTCCTTTCCATCAATCGACACTTAAATCCGGTCAGGTATATCGTTAAACTTGTTAAATTGAGTACTTATGATTTATTATCACCATAACTCCGACTAGATATTACACTTGGGACAGTGTAATTTAAGTCTGGGGGAGGTTACTGATATCTAGTCTATTATGAGTCTTATCAAATGTTTTCAAAAAAAAAAAAAAAAAACTATCGAGTAAAGAAGGGGATTATGATCAAATACAATTTGATAGCTACTCTATTCACTCTCTAGCACCATCTCGATTTACTGATTGCAAGATGTATTAGATAGAAACACCGCAGTGTATCACCTAATGTTCACATCCACACCTGCTGAGAATGTCTGCAGAAACCAAAGCTGACTTCCAACCTAATCTACTCTACTTGCTTGTTTTGGGGCTTGTATACATTGGATAGGAGTCCTTCTACAAGTCTGGAAGGTAAAAGTCTGTGTGCTTCTGATTCCTTCTCTCTCTCTCTTCGGCATCTTAAGATATAAAAGAAGATTGAAATGATTTCCTGGAAGAGGCAGAGGGGTAGGAGTGTCTCCTATGATCCCGATATTCTAAGTCTGAAGGGAATGATCACACATTGTGGAAACGAGGGGTAGGAGTGTCTCCTATGACCCT
>NW_026014309.1:0-36363 GCF_020379485.1 Brassica napus | reverse complement strand
TGAAGATGATCAGGGAGGTTGTTGTGGTGGGTGGTTGGATTAGATATTTATCTCAAAAACCAAGTTGTTTGGTGTATAGAGGAGTGACTGGTACAAAGTCGTATTAATGCCAGCGTAAACAAGTCGTTGGCCGGGTCAATATCGTTTACTCAGTATGGGACACATAACTACTAAATACGCGTTATATTAAGTTCCGTTTTCATATTGTTGAAAGCATTTTTGCTTTTGACCAAAAGAAAACTCTGCTATTTAAAGTGTGATTATAAACAGCTTAAGAGAAAAAAATGTATGAAAAAAAGGAAATTAGGTGTTATTGGTTTATATATTTTGATTGATTTAGAAATCCATATAGTATTTATAAATCCAAGTAAAATATGTAAATCTGGAAGTTTTTCCTCGGATTTGAGTCTTTGTATTTTTAACTAAAAAATCCAAACAAATCAATTCAAATCCATTATAAAATCAAATATATTAGTAAATTCGTACGATTGAATAACACTTGATTTGATACAGAACTTATGAATCATTAAATCAATAACACATGATTTAATACAGATTTGAAAATTATAGAACCAATAACACTAGATTTAGTTCAAATTTTCAAATCCATTAAAATAACAAACAACTAATAACGCCTACTTAGCAATTAGGCAACGAAAGAGTCTACTCATATGAAAAGATTATTTGAATTCTAACAGCTGAATGTAAAGGCAAAGTCAAGTGGTCAAAGCTAACAAGTAATCCAAAAGTCAAGTCAATGCAAGGGACCTCATTGATTGGAAGCTCTGTTCTTGAACGTGCTAGGGCTAGTCGGCGGTCGGGTTGGGCCTAGCGCCTAAGAGAAACTCGGGGATTAATCGGAAATTATGCGGGGCAGAATTTTTAGATGGTTTACTGTGTTATAAAACATGTAATCTTAATTGTATGTAACATTAAACATTTTCATGTTTAAGATTATATAAAACACACAGATAGAATATATAAACTTAATATAGTGTATTTTCATCAAAATTATGAATATAAATGATATTTATAAAATTTTAGATCAAATAAAAAATAAAAATATTATTAAAAAATAAAATAAAAAAAAATAAAAATAAAATAAAAATAAAATAAAAATAGATTAGGCGGCTAGGCGGTCATTTAGGCGGTCTAGACGGAAAAAAATTGGATATCGATTTTTTAAACCGATTTGACATAAATCGGGGCGGAATAGTGACGCGTAGCGCCTGGGCGGCCGCCAGGCGGCCGATTTTTAGAACAGGGATTGGAAGATACCAGTCTCAGAAAGGAAAAACGCAAACATCTTTCTCGTAAGATTTTCCTCTTGGCTTGTGGTCACCTCATCGGCGGTCTCTTATAAAATATTCAAGCAATTAAAATAATAAAGTTAAAAAATAGGATAAATTAGGAAAATGTTAGAAATGTTTTTTGTTACGAAAAGAAAAAAAACTGTAACGAGACACATTATTTTCTGAATGGTTAAAAAAAATCTGATCAAAGGTTAATTTTTTTTTATAAAAAAGTAAATATATAAATAATATTAAATTCTTTGTATTTTATTATTAAAATACTCAAGTGAATATCTCTGTTATTGGAAATGCTTTATAAAGAAAAGGGAAATTTTCCTGTTGGACCACATCGAATTATTGTGATGTGTGTAAATAAAAGAAAAACTATACTGTATTTTTTTTTGATCAACTATAAAATCCTTGAATAACACGGATTAGACCCAAAAAATTCAGACCCAAATTCTTTTTTTTAAAGATTTTAACCAAAAAGAAAATAAAAATTAAATCTTTTCAAAAGCCGACCCAGGCCCGACCCAATTAAGTCACATATTCTCTGAAACCAAGAACACGTAAAAACCCGCTAACACTACAGTCGCCGAGAGATTTGTTCGTCGCGGTGGCTTCGCCATGAGGTTCCGATACGCCATGGTGTGTTCATCGAATCAGAAGCGGAGCATGGAAGCTCACGTTCTCCTGAATAGGCAAGGACTCGACGTAGCTTCGTACGGGACAGGGTCTCATGTTAAAACTACCTGGACCGTCTGCCAGAGAGCCAAACGTCTACGGTTTCGGACTCCTTACAAGCACATGTTCGATGAACTCAGGCGCAAGGATCCGAGCTGTATCCTATTCTCTCAAGTCTCTAATTCTTTATTAGATTCCAAAAGATGCTTTTGTTTTTATTCTTTGAGTTGTATGAGTCTTGTAGGCTTGTGGAGTCGTAATATGTCATGTTTTTAATCTATCAAGTCGTAATATGTCATGATGTATTCATTGGCTGAGGAACGATTGCAATCACTGAAAAACAACATAGGCGGAAACTTGTTTATAGCATCTCATTCTACTGAAGATATTGTACCATCATCAGTTCATGGTAGAGACTTGAGATGTTAAACGCGTTAAGTATTGAATCGTCTTGATATAATGTTAAGTTTATATTCTCGTCTAGATTTTAGAAGAAAGGACTTGCTAGAAACTCAAGAACTTGTTCATCCAAACACATTCCTCTGTTTGTAACGAGCTGATATTACAAAACAAATGTAATTCATTTTTCTATCTATTTGTTAAACTTCAAAGAACGTAATATAAAAGTTTTTTTTTTAAGACACTGTATTATATATAACAGATAGGTGACGCTACTAGTCCTTAACCCAAGCATTACTTCAGCTTTATTGTCATAGTCAAAGTTAACGTGTCTACATAAAACCCAACTCGTGTACCAATCAAATTAACCCAACCCCCTAAAACCCTGTATAGACAATTCAATGTTTCCAGCAAGTCCCAAGCCGTGAGATTAAAAAGATACGTCAGAAAGAAACCAATTACGAAAAGTCATTTTAGAGATTCTTCTTCACTATATATAACGTTATTTAGACCAACATACATCAAAAATAATAATGAAGACGAAGAGCCAAGAAACACAAGAAGACTCTCTTCAACAAGAGACTCGTCATCATCTTCACCAAATCTTCATCTCAATGATGTTCAAATCACGCAGATTCTTCCATCACCTCGTCTTATATTCGTTCTTATTGGTTTCGGGTTCGGTCTCGGCTTCCTACTCAACTTCCACATGAGAAACGTTTCTTTCAGCCCCCAACTCTTTCGTCTATCTTCTCCTTCCCTCTCTCCACAGCTTCAGCCGCAGCCGGAAAATTTAGTTATAGCTAACGAAACGGTTGTTCCTGAAGGGCAAAAAGGTCATTCTCCGGTGGAGTTTGAGAAGGTGAAGCATCATATCATGACGGAGGAGGAAGAACTCATGTGGCGTGCGTTGGAGGTTCAAGAAAGACCGTCGACGGTGAAGAAGAAGTGGGCGTTTATGTTCTTGACGAGAGGGAAGCTTCCTTTGGCTAAACTGTGGGAGAGATTTTTCAATGGCCATCAAGGCCTTTTCTCTGTTTACGTTCATACTAGTAACCTTTCTTACGTTGACGATGGTATTCCTGAAACGTCGCCGTTTTATCGTCGGAGGATTCCAAGCAAGGTCAGTCAATTTCGTCGTCATCTCACGATTTTATTTTGTATTTATTTTTTAATTTTTTAATTAATGATATAGCTAAATTAATCAGAGAAAATAAGGTTCGACTAAGATATTTGCATTTTTTAGAAAATCTTGGCATTTGGGGATTTCTTTCCTAAGATACTTATAAAATTAGTGTGGGTTCTACTGTCTAAGCATAACTTAGAAGGGAATAACACTAAACAAAAACGTATTTTCATAATTCCTCTATATATAAATATATTCTTTTTCAATTTGTCACGCCTTATATAGTGGTAATTATGAAGTAAGAATGATGATAGCAAAAAAAGAGAAATTCTTGTTCACCCCTAGATTACCAACAATAGTGTTTGAGTATTTGATATTTGATATCTTTAAAAAAAAAAAAAATTGAATATCCAATTAAATTATTTTTTTAAAATAAAACAATAAAATACATAAATAGTTACAAAAAATAAATAAATAAATATGTTAAACCAAAATACTAAACCTTAACCCTAAAACCTAAACCTAAACCCAACCTAAATTATAAATCATAAATCGTTGGAAAAACCTAAACCAAAATGGACATTAAAACTAAATTATATAAAAAACTAAATCTTATAACACTAAACCCTAAACCCTAATCACTAAACCCTAAACCCTGGAAACCCTGAACCCTTGGATAAATCATAAATTCTAATCAAAAATATTTAAAATTAAACCCTAGAGTTTATGATTTATCCAAGGGTTCAGAGTTTACCCAAGGGTTTAGGGTTAACCAGGGTTTAGGATTTAGTGATTAGGATTTAGGGTTTAGTGTGTTAAAAATTTAGTTTTTAATGTATGATTTAGGGTTTAAGATTTTCCAACGGTTTAGAGTTTATCCAAAGTTTAAGGTTAACGTTAGGGTTTAGGGTTTAGGGTATAGGGTTTAGTATTTTGCTGAAGATTTAACAATATTAATTAATTTATTTTTTGTAACTATTTTTATGTATTTTTATTATTTTATTTAAAAAAATAATCTAATTTGGATATTCAATTTTTTTTTTTTTTAAAGATATCAAATATCAAATACTCAAACACTATTGGTTGGTAAATCTAGGGGTGAACCAAGAATTTCTCTTTTTTGCTATCATCATTCTTACTTCAGTAATTAACAAACTATATAAGGCGTGACAAATTGAGAAAAGAATATATTTATATATAGATGGAAATTATGAAAATACAGTTTGTTAATTTTGTTATTCCCTTCTAAGTTATGCTCTAGACAGTAGACACCACACTAATTTTATAACGTATCTTAGGAAAAAGAAATCCCCCCAAAAATGCCAATATTTTCTAAAAAAATGCAAATATCTATAGTCGACCTTATTTTCTCTGATTTAATTTAGCTATATCAGTAATTAAAAAATTAAAAATAAATAAAAAATAAAAATCGTGAGATGACGACGAAATTGACTGACCTTGCTTGGAATCCTCCGACGATAAAACGGCGACGTTTCAGGAATACCATCGTCAACGTAAGAAAGGTTACTAGTATGAACGTAAACAGAGAAAAGGCCTTGATGGCCATTGAAAAATCTCTCCCACAGTTTAGCCAAAGGAAGCTTCCCTCTCGTCAAGAACATAAACGCCACTTTCTTCTTCACCGTCGACGGTCTTTCTTGAACCTCCAACGCACGCCACATGAGTTCTTCCTCCTCCGTCATGATATGATGCTTCACCTTCTCAAACTCCACCGGAGAATGACCTTTTTGCCCTTCAGGAACAACCGTTTCGTTAGCTATAACTAAATTTTCCGGCTGCGGCTGAAGCTGTGGAGAGAGGGAAGGAGAAGATAGACGAAAGAGTTGGGGGCTGAAAGAAACGTTTCTCATGTGGAAGTTGAGTAGGAAGCCGAGACCGAACCCGAAACCAATAAGAAACGAATATAAGACGAGGTGATGGAAGAATCTGCGTGATTTGAACATCATTGAGATGAAGATTTGGTGAAGATGATGACGAGTCTCTTGTTGAAGAGAGTCTTCTTGTGTTTCTTGGCTCTTCGTCTTCATTATTATTTTGATGTATGTTGGTCTAAATAACGTTATATATAGTGAAGAAGACTCTCTAAAATGACTTTTCGTAATTGGTTTCTTTCTGACGTATCTTTTTAATCTCACGGGCTTGGGACTTGCTGGAAACATTGAATTGTCTATACAGGGTTTTAGGGGGTTGGGTTAATTTGATTGGTACACGAGTTGGGTTTTATGTAGACACGTTAACTTTGACTATGACAATAAAGCTGAAGTAATGCTTGGGTTAAGGACTAGTAGCGTCACCTATCTGTTATATATAATACAGTGTCTTAAAAAAAAAACTTTTATATTACGTTCTTTGAAGTTTTAACAAATAGATAGAAAAATGAATTACATTTGTTTTGTAATATCAGCTCGTTACAAACAGAGGAATGTGTTTGGATGAACAAGTTCTTGAGTTTCTAGCAAGTCCTTTCTTCTAAAATCTAGACGAGAATATAAACTTAACATTATATCAAGACGATTCAATACTTAACGCGTTTAACATCTCAAGTCTCTACCATGAACTGATGATGGTACAATATCTTCAGTAGAATGAGATGCTATAAACAAGTTTCCGCCTATGTTGTTTTTCAGTGATTGCAATCGTTCCTCAGCCAATGAATACATCATGACATATTACGACTTGATAGATTAAAAACATGACATATTACGACTCCACAAGCCTACAAGACTCATACAACTCAAAGAATAAAAACAAAAGCATCTTTGGAATCTAATAAAGAATTAGAGACTTGAGAGAATAGGATACAGCTCGGGATCCTTGCGCCTGAGTTCATCGAACATGTGCTTGTAAGGAGTTCCGAAACCGTAGACGTTTGGCTCTCTGGCAGACGGTCCAGGTAGTTTAACATGAGACCCTGTCCCGTACGAAGCTACGTCGAGTCCTTGCCTATTCAGGAGAACGTGAGCTTCCATGCTCCGCTTCTGATTCGATGAACACACCATGGCGTATCGGAACCTCATGGCGAAGCCACCGCGACGAACAAATCTCTCGGCGACTGTAGTGTTAGCGGGTTTTTACGTGTTCTTGGTTTCAGAGAATATGTGACTTAATTGGGTCGGGCCTGGGTCGGGCTTTTGAAAAAGATTTAATTTTTATTTTCTTTTTGGTTAAAAATCTTTTAAAAAAAAGAATTTGGGTCTGAATTTTTTGGGTCTAATCCGTGTTAATTCAAGGATTTTATAGTTGATCAAAAAAAATACAGTATAGTTTTTCTTTTATTTACACACATCACAATAATTCGATGTGGTCCAACAGGAAAATTTCCCTTTTTCTTTTATAAAAGCATTTCCAATAACAGAGATATTCACTTGAGTATTTTAATAATAAAATACAAAGAATTTAATATTATTTATATATTTACTTTTTTTTATAAAAAAAAAATTAACCTTTGATCAGATTTTTTTTAACCATTCAGAAAATAATGTGTCTCGTTACAGTTTTTTTCTTTTCGTAACAAAAAACATTTCTAACATTTTCCTTAATTTATCCTATTTTTAACTTTATTATTTTAATTGCTTGAATATATTTTATAAGAGACCGCCGATGAGGTGACCACAAGCCAAGAGGAAAATTCTTACGAGAAAGATGTTTGCGTTTTTCCTTTCTGAGACTGGTATCTTCCAATCCCTGTTCTAAAAATCGGCCGCCTGGCGGCCGCCCAGGCGCTACGCGTCACTATTCCGCCCCGATTTATGTCAAATCGGTTTAAAAAATCGGATATCCAATTTTTTTCCGTCTAGACCGCCTAAATGACCGCCTAGCCGCCTAATCTATTTTTTATTTTATTTTTATTTTATTTATTTTTTTTTATTTTATTTTTAATAATATTTTTATTTTTTATTTGATCTAAAATTTTATAAATATCATTTATATTCATAATTTTGATGAAAAATACACTATATTAAGTTTATATATTCTATCTGTGTGTTTTATATAATCTTAAACATGAAAATGTATTAATGTTACATACAATTAAAGATTAACATGTTTTATAACACAGTAAACCATCTAAAAATTCTGCCCCGCATAATTTCCGATTAATCCCCGAGTTTCTCTTTAGGCGCTAGGCCCAACCCGACCGCCCGACTAGCGCCTAGCACGTTCAAGAACAGAGCTTCCAATCAATGAGGTCCCTTGCATTGACTTGACTTTTGGATTACTTGTTAGCTTTGACCACTTGACTTTGCCTTTACATTCAGCTGTTAGAATTCAAATAATCTTTTCATATGAGTAGACTCTTTCGTTGCCTAATTGCTAAGTAGGCGTTATTAGTTGTTGTATTTTAATGGATTTGAAAATTTGAACTAAATCTAGTGTTATTGGTTCTATAATTTTCAAATCTGTATTAAAATCATGTGTTATTGATTTAATGATTCATAAGTTCTGTATCAAATCAAGTGTTATTCAATCGTACGAATTTACTAATATATTTGATTTTATAATGGATTTGAATTGATTTGTTTGGATTTTTTAGTTAAAAATACAAAGACTCAAATCCGAGGAAAAACTTCCAGATTTACATATTTTACTTGGATTTATAAATACTATATGGATTTCTAAATCAATCAAAATATATAAACCAATAACACCTAATTTCCTTTTTTTCATACATTTTTTTCTCTTAAGCTGTTTATAATCAACACTTTAAATAGCAGAGTTTTCTTTTGGTCAAAAGCAAAAATGCTTTCAACAAATATGAAAACGGAAACTTAATATAACGCGTATTTAGTAGTTATGTGTCCCATACTGAGTAAACGATATTGACCCGGCCAACGACTTGTTTACGCTGGCATTAATACGACTTTGTACCAGTCACTCCTCTATACACCAAACAACTTGGTTTTGAGATAATATCTAATCCAACCAAGCCACACACAACCTCCCTGATCATCTTCACTACACGAACCAACAGAGATGGTTCGCCGTCTTTGCGGTGGCTTCATGGCGTTACTGAAGATGTGTGGTGGTCATAACGCTTCTGAGGGAGATTTATCAGCCGAAGACGGTGGTGAAGACCGTGGCATCTTCTATGATCTCCAAGAGCTTGAAATAGCGACTGACTCGTTCTCCGAGAAGAACCGACTCGGACATGGAGGGTTTGGTCCTGTCTACAAGGTAACTTATAAGACAATTATGTTTTTGTCTCTTCTTTAGAAGTTATGTTTCTTTGATACGAAGACATTGTAATGAATAGGGATTGATGCCAAGTGGTGAAGAAATAGCTGTGAAGAAGCTGTCGTTGAATTCGAGACAAGGGTCGAGAGAATTCATGAACGAGGTTAAGCTCTTACTTAGGATTCAACATAAGAACTTGGTTTCGTTGCTTGGTTGTTGCTTCCACGGTCCAGAAAAGATGCTGGTTTACGAGTATCTCCCTAACCGGAGTCTTGACTATTTTCTCTTTGGTACATCTCTTAATTTTCAATATTCTTCTTATGAAATGTCCGGACAAACCAATATCAAGCCGTACTAAATCATTGGTTCTGTTCTGTTTGATTCATTCAGTTCAATCCGGTTTGGTTTAATCTTTAATTTCTCTGTAATTATCAGATAAAACCAATCCCGGTTTACTTGCCTGGTCCAACCGATGGCAAATAATTATAGGCGTGGCAAGAGGACTGTTATATCTACATGAAGAAGCTCCGGTTAGAATAATCCACAGAGATATAAAAGCCAGCAACATTCTTCTAGACAATGACTTGAACCCGAAAATCTCTGATTTTGGTTTAGCCCGGTTATTCCCAGGAGATGGCACTCATACTAATACCTTTAGAATCTCGGGTACCTAGTGAGTACACCACAATCTCTAATACCTGAAACAAATGTGAATGTTGTTGTATGTATGCATCATTATTCATTAAGCGAGCTAATGTGAGTGGTCATGTGCAGTGGTTACATGGCTCCTGAATATGCCTTGCACGGCCTATTATCGGTTAGATCAGATGTTTTCAGCTTTGGAGTATTGGTCTTGGAGATAGCCAGTGGAAGAAAGAACCACAATCCTCGTCTTGGACCAGAAATGGCCGATCTCTTGAGCTATGTAAGTTCTAATCATACCATGAACCGCCATACAGAACCGGTTCTAAACATAGCTAAGTGAAATATTAGTTTTGGACTCCAAAAGTTTTTGAGTTATATAAATATAGGTTCTCAAATAATTAAAAGAAAACATTTTACTCAAATCTTTATTAAATGATTAGTAAATGACCCCAAAATCTCAGTGTCGGTTCTGGTTTATGGTTTTGCACAACCTAGACAAGTTAATGAAGTTTGTCATAAATTTAGGTTCGTTATGGTTTTGCACAACATAGACAAGTTAATGAAGTTTGACATAAAAGTTAGGTTCTAATCTCATTATACAATACTAGTGGAATTAGGAACCAATCCTAATAACAATATGTTATGTCCATTTGGTTGCTAATCAGAACCGTGAACTACTTAAACGGTCATTACTTCAAACCGGAGTTTATATATGTATGATTATACAGACGTGGAAGATGTACCAAGAAGGAAAAATTCTAGAATTGGTGGATCAATCTCTAGCAGGAGCATACAACCGCGACGAAGCAGCCACATGTTTCATTATAGGGTTACTCTGTTGCCAGCAAATCACATCAAACAGACCGGATATGAACACGGTTCATCAAATGTTGTCGAGCGATTCATTCGATATGCCTAAACCGGGTCGTCCTGGACTCCAAGGTCGTAGAGGAGGCGGCAATGCAAGTACCGGTACTGGTTCAAAAAGTTTTGGATTAACGGGGAGCGAACCAAGCAGCTTTAAAAGTAGAAGTGGAGGACGAGCGTCTGGACCGAATAGCGTCGTTGAGGAGCACTCGAGGACGTCCATTTCCATGTCTTCCTTTGCCGAAGGCAGATGAATCTTAATTTTTTTTTTAAGAATCTTTAATTTTGTAAATGCCCCCTTGTTTACGTGCGGTGTATATATTTACATAAGAGGGTAATTATATATTATATGGAGAAAAAGACAAAAATATCATTAAATCAAGTTTTTGTTCCCAAACTAGCATTCAAGTTCAAAAGTCACAAAAATATCATTTAATGTTTTATCAAAAGTCACAAACTTAGGGTTTAGGGTTTAGAGTTTAGGGTTTAGAGTTTAGAGTTTAGGGTTTAGGGTTTAGGATTTAAGGTTTAGGGTTTAGGGTTTAGGGTTTAGGGTTTAGGGTTTAGGGTTTAGGATTTAGAGTTTATGGTTTAGGGTTTAGAGTTTAGGGTTTAGGGTTTAGAGTTGAGAAATGAGTTTTTGGGATAAGATTTCAAATTTTGAAAAATTAAAAAATTAAAATTTTCAAAAGATAAAATGCTATTTTTGTCATTTTGGTTTTTGAGTGCTATTTTCGTGATATAAACTTAGAAATGTATTATTTTGGAGATTTGTCCTATTATATATTATATGTTTATGGATCCTATAGCGTTTTCATTAAAACAATACTATTAGTTTAATTTGCATTATGGAGTCGTGTATTAATAGTGGAGCTGTTTTAGACTAGCTAAGTAATAAATTTCTGTAAGTACCAGTGATTGCAACTTACCAAAGAGGAACAGTTCGGCACTAACCTACTGAACGTCGTATGACTTTTATCATACTGTTTTGAGATGTTTGATACTGGCCTTTCCAATATGGTAAAACCGAACCGTACCAAACCGAACTGAACCGAAATAAACCATATGGTGTAATTTTGGTATATACCATATAAACTGAATAGATATGATTTTATAAAACCGTAGAATTTGGATATGGTTTGGTTTATGACCGATTAAACCGAATAAAACCGACCAAAAGTAGAAACATGTAAATATGTACATATTTTATAACGTCACATAAAAATCTATCTGTTATAAATAACATTCTTTTGTTAATAATTATTACCATATTTTTTTTAGTTATTTCAGGTAACCAATAGTATTTGGTTATTTCAAATTTGATACGTTTTAGAAAAAGAAATAAAATATTGTTAAGTTACATTATGTTTTTAAAATAAAAAGGTAAAAGAAAATAAATAAAAAATAGTAGTAACTACAAAAAAATATTTTTTAAAAAAATATATCTTAAACCCTAAACCCTTGGGTAAACCCTAAACCCTTGGATAAATCGTAAACTCCAAATAAAAAATAGTAAACACTAAAACACTAAACCTTAAACCTTAAATTATAAACCATAAACTCTTGAGTGTTTTAGCGTTTTTGATTTAGAGTTTAGGATTTATCCTAGGGTTTAGGGTTTATGATTTAGGGTTTAAGATTTAGGATTTAGGGTTTATGATTTATGATTTACGATTTAGTGTTTTGCTGACGATGTTAAAAATATTTTTTAACAAAATATTTATTTGTAGTTACTACTATTTTTTATTTATTTTCTTTTAGCTTTTTTATTTTAAAAACATAATATAATTAGACTATATTTCATTTTTTTTAAAGATATCAAATATGAAATAACACAATCCTATTGGTTGGTGAATCTAGAGGTTCACCCTAAGAGATGAACCCAATAATAAGTCTTTTTTTTATAGTAATAAAGAATCCTAATTTGAAAAACATTTAAAATATAATTAAATAACAATTCATCGCAAGTGAGACTTTTTATTTTCTTAGTCTTCTTCTTTTAATTATTTTGCTTTCCTTTAGCATTGATTAAATTGGAGTGAATGTTATAAATTTGATGGATAATAACTAGAAAAAATTCTTCGCAGCTTTTTTTTTTATTTATATACGAACAGAGTTTCACTCGAAGAAGCATGACTTTGATGAACACTAAATATAGAAGAGTGGAAAAACTTTTCTTTCATACTTCTCTTTTGTTTTTTATTTTTATTTTCAAAATTTTGAGCTTTAATTTTAATTCTAGATTTGATTATTTCATCTGAAGGTATAAGCTTTTTTTTTTTTTGTTCTTTTATTTGAAAATATAACATTTTTTAATAAATGGTTGCGATGACAATATGATTCTAAAATTTATATAATATAATCTCAAACTAAATAATTATGTTTTGGTATAAAACCGAATAAACTAAAAATCGATTGTATAAAAACCGACCCGAACCGAAGTAAATATGGATTTAGAATGGTAGTTATATTTTACTAACCGAAATACCGGAAAAAAAACACCGAACCGATATCCGGATTGAACACCCCTATTTGATAGTAAGTAAAGTTTCACAAACAATTCTAGTAACCTATTATTTAAATATTCTAAATCAATTTATTTATCCTATAAAAATTAATTTTTTTCATCAAAAACCTGTAACAAGTATAATTTCTTTCATCTAAAACCAAAACTTATCAAGTCTTGTAGATGTGGTTTACCTTTTATTGGTTTCTAATATTGGGTTTGTCATATGTATGTGTGTATATAGATGGCCCTAATAAAATTTATAAAACACACTAGCTTCTAATTCTGATGATCTTATATATATAGTTTAATTTGTAGTTGGACTGCCATTGCTAATTTACAAAACCGAACAGAAATAGAGTCGGATATTTATGATTCTCTCCTCAAGCCCATCGTTATGCATAAAGTATTAGTATATATTTTATGTAGAACTTATTGTGGTAGTATGCATCTTGCATTTGGTTTTTGTTTTCTTCGATATTATGTTGGGTTATTCTTTGTTGAAGTTGATTGTTGCTTATGTGCCATCAGTTGCGTCTAAATTAAATAATACTTTTACTTTTGTTTAGTCGAACCCTTTTAGGAATTAGGATACTTGTCAATCAAAATACATTGAAGATCTTATAAAAGTAGGGTTCGTTGGCGCCATTGGTCATAGTTACCTTTAATTCTTTGTTTTTTTTTTGGAAAGGACTCATTCTATTAATCTGGTACGTAAGTTAAAAAAGATTCAAGGGGTTAAACAAGGTTTGGCAAAACATGCATTCAAAACAATGACTGCTTTTTCCCTCACGTTATTGACTTTGCTATGTCAGTTTGTAGCTACACTAGCAAATAGCATTGCTCAAAATCAAAACTAGCTACAAGATAGGAACCTAACTCCAAAGTAAGAATCCTGAAGAAAAACTTGTTCAATCAGCCGTTAGAAGAACTAATTAACATACGTAGCTAAACAGAAGACTTTGGAACCTGGATACATTGACTAAACACAATAACATAACTGCAGTTCAGTATCCATTACCAATTGAACTAAAAATATTTTGAGGTCTTAAGTTCTTCCCCCTTGAGAAGTTGCTTAAACAGAGCTCATAGGTCCCAGTACCAAACACTGGCCCACTTTCTCTATTTGGATATATCCCCTGATAAATTTAAAGGACCCACTCCATTACAAAACATCCCCATAACTCACTTTCATTGGCCTTCCCTTTATTTTCTACTATTGTCTTTTTATCTTATTTTTTACATCCACTATTATAAGTCCAATTTGTTTATTATTTTAATTTTAAGAAAAAAAAAACAGCGTCTATATATAAACAGAGTTACTCGAATGAAACAAGCAACTCCCCATTTTGAAAAAAAATAATATATCTTTAAAACATTGGAAACTCAAGTTATGGCGAATCTCTCTTCTGATCTTCAGACATACACCGTGGATGATCCCATAACTCAACTTGCAGAACTCAACAACACTCTTCATCAGTTCCAAACGATGTTTGCTCCTCCTTTCTCTTCTTCTCTGGATTCTCTCTTCTTTCATCATCATCAACATCAACCGTTACCAGATCATTTTCCCGGAAAATCTCCCGAGAATAACTTTCATCAAGGGGTTTTCATCCCTTCTAATATTCACAACAAAAATGACGACTCGTCTCTCGATTCCAAGAAGAGAAAAACACTAATGGCGTCCATGTCTACGTCGGAGAACAGTGTCTCTGATCAAACCTCTTCTGCTCAAGTTTCCATTAATGGAAATGTTCTGACCAAAAATGTATTTAACTAACCTCAAAACCCTAATTTCACATATCAACTATACTATCAATTTCCTTTGTTCTAACCTTTTTGTTCTTATTAAAATCTCAGAATTCCTCAAGGAGAGGGAAAAGGCTGAAGAATATAGAAGATAAGAAAGAGAGGGAAGTTGTTCATGTTAGAGCCAAAAGAGGTCAAGCCACTGATAGCCACAGCTTAGCAGAGCGGGTATAAATTAATTACTATATCAAATGTATATTGATTAATCCGATACTGTTAACCGTAAATTGTATATAAGTGAAAATTATTAGTTAAGAGACTTTCATATTTATTGAACTTCAGGTTAGACGAGGGAAAATAAACGAGAGATTGAAATGCTTGCAAGATATAGTCCCCGGATGTTACAAGGTGGTTATAAGAAATTTAAACCAAACTATTTAAACTTGTTTAGACTATAACAATTTCTTGGCTTAACTATTTACTGATTATATGTTTGGTGATACAGGCAATGGGAATGGCCACGATGCTGGATGAGATAATTAATTACGTCCAGTCGTTACAGAACCAAGTCGAGGTATGAAGATTATGACAGTTTTTGTAATTATCTTAACTCCCTTCGTTTAACTACCTACTAATGCGTGTTCTTTTTTTCTTAATGTGGAATCAGTTTTTATCTATGAAGCTTACAGCAGCGAGTTCTTACTATGACTTTAACTCAGAGGCTGATGCTGTTGATTCCATGCAGGTACAGAATCTCGAGTTTTAATTAATTCGTCTAGTGAGTAACTTCTTAATGTTTTATAGTATGTGGTTATTGTTAAACTATAGGGTTTAACTAAATTTTAATATTAAATAATTAATATTTGCAGAAGGCAAAGGCACGTGAGGCAGTAGAGATGGGGCAAGGGAGGGATGGGAATACTGTCTTCCATTCATCATCATGGACCCTTTGACTTTTGTTTTTTTTCTCTCGCTTTTTGTTGTCTTTCAAAGTTATCCTCTTTTGGATAAAAAAATACTTAAAAGATTGATTTCAATAATTTGGATCCAAATGATGATATGTATACTGTGTAATGTCGACATTTTAAATTTATTGCATAGAGAAGAGACTGCAATCAATTAGATTGGACAGTGACACATGTTCTATGGGGATCTTATTAAGTTTTTAACAGTACAAGTTTTCGGCATTAAATTGGTATTTTACTAATATATCTGAGTGTTCCATATTTTGTAACTTGAACACTAACTTATAATACAAGTTTAAATTTAGTTGTCATGTTATATATGGCTTTTAAAATATACATATCTGAAAAAAATTAAACCTTTAAAATGTTACATTGTGGTTTAAAGTACAAAAAAATTAATATATTAAAAGGATTGTAACTGCCATAAAACTTAATCAGATCCAACCACTATTGTTTTGCAGTATGATTGGTCTATAAAAAAGTATTTTGAAAATAGTACATACCTCAGCAATCACACTTTTAGAGAATGGGCATGGGTTATCACTTATGAGTCAGTCATGAGGAACGTTGTTTATTTCGATATTGTTAGTTAATAATAAGATCAGACATATCTAAGTAGGGTTAGTTTAATATATACAATATTACATATTAACTGTTACTTTTTGAGTTGATTAAGTTAGTATAACATGAACGATGAATTATTTTTGAATTGTTATGTAGTATAAGAGTATGCCCAAGCTATACTTGTTTTTTTTAAACGCAACTTTTTCATTAAGTTCAACTTGCTTGATTACAAATAATAGAGGGAATTGTCCATCCTCATCAAATATAAAGGTTTTTTCACTCCAACACATACTTTAAAACTTCAAAGTTTAATACTTCAACTTTAAAAGTTTAAGTTTCATACTTATTACATCTAAATCCTTGTAATTATACATCACACAAACAATTTTAATAATTTTACTTTTATCACTTTAGTCCATAGAGTTTATATCTCATAAATATAAAATTTATTTTTCACAATAAAACTATACATACACTTAAAAAAAATATATATTAGTATACGGAAATAGATTACATAGTTTTAACATCAATTTTACACATTACATTAATCAGATTTAATACAAATGATATCTTATAATTTATGTCTCATTTGTTTTTATATTCTTTTATTATTCATATAATATTTTATATTTTAATGTAGCATTTTATTAATTAATTTTATAGTTGTTTTAAAGTTTAAAAAGTAAGACTAATTATGATTATATCTGAAATTTAAACCGTAATTTTTGAGGTTTCGTGTAAAGTTTTACCACTGGAAATGAATAGCTTAAAACATAAACGAAATTCTGTAAAACTTCGAAAGTGAAACATGAGTTGGAGATGTCATACATTTACTGCTACATCTATAAATCATTGTATATCTTCAAAAAAAAAAATAGTTGTAATCGATATCTTTTCTTTTAGTTGTTTCATGAAGATTAAAAAAATTTAGCTTCTCTATGCATAAATATTCATGTTTATAGACTAGAATGAATATATAACACTATTTATTAGATTATTTCTTTTGGCACCAACTACCATATACTTGCATGTAATATAGTGACTTGTGTTAGTACATTTGTTATACTATTCTTGGCCAAATCCATATAACGAATTTCGTAATCTTATCTCAAATTCAGAACTGTATACAGGACTATCGAGTTATTAATTTATAAACCGAGACATGGAACATCATCAATAAAAACAAAAAATGAAATCATAATTTATAAAGTATACAGCCACCGCCTTGGCGAATTCTGTAACGTCTGGAACAAGAGTCATCAAAAGTATAGTGTTAGGACTTATGACAAATGAATAAGACAGAAATTTAGCAAATGCAATAAAATTAGTACTTGATTGACTCGGGGTCAAACAAAGACAAGCACATATGATAAACTTGAACACCAACTGGATTTGGACCTGAGGGAGTTGACGAAACTACCCCTAAGTTGTTGCTATCTATAAAAAGATATGAATCATGTGATGCTGTGTGTCTCCAAAACGATACACAAAGACAAAGAGAGGTCTAATGCCGTCTGTGGAAGATTATGTGATTGTGGATTTCGAAGGAACGTGTTTAATCGTGGAGCAACCAAATATATTTTCTTCCTTTAATTTGTGGAGTCTGTAATTATATAAACATAGCTTTAATTTCATATTCACTGACTGACAAAAACAAAATTTCATATTCATTGAAATAAATAATTGCATGAGTAGTTCATAGAATCTGATGGATGTTCCATATTCATCATATGCATGATTGGGAAGAACAGAAAATTTAGATATTTAATTCAGTTCAAAAAAAAAAATTGGATACTTATTACTACTTTTTAAGCATATCGGAAATTGTAAGCTACTACAGTTAGTGTTGTTGTTCTGTTAAAGTCCCAGTTCAAATATGAAAAAGTGTGAGTTGTAAATGAAGTTTTTCAGTTACCTATAAAATAATATCCTTTTTGTATTTGACATTTTACAAATAATATTTCAAATTATATAATTTTTAAAATTTTATGTAAAATATATTAACTAATTATGTTATGACCTTATACAATTTTGTATTTTATAATTTATTTTAGTTGCATTTAGATAATAACTAATTATCATCCTAATTTTAACAGAAATACATTTAAAAATAATTGTAAGACGATTGTGACATTTATAAAATTATAAAACTGAGTAAAATATAAAATTTTGCTGGTATATGTTCATTTATGTTTTACATATTTCACATTACTTCATATAATCCAGTACATGCATTGCTTCTAATACATTGTTTTGTTTACTATATTATATCAGTTTTCCTCTATTTCAATTGGATAAGTAGTCATATATAAATAGTGAAAAATGTAAAGATAAAGCCTCAAAAAGTGAGAGTGGAGTCCATTGCATGTGTTGCTCTCAAATTGGATGTGCCTTAGTTTAGGGCTTTAACGATGACTTTTGGTTAGTTTGAGAAGAAATTAATCGAAAGTACTAGATAAACTTGAACATAAAATAAGTAAAAAAATCATTATTATATAACAATAACAAAAGAGAGAATAGATGCAATGCATGCATCCATGAAACTAGGGAGGAGGACAGCTTGAAATGGACCATTACTTGCCCTAAAAGAAAATGAAAATGTGTGGGTCTTCCTATTCATTTTCCATCTTATTGCATATATTTTATATAAAACATTAAAATACCTAATTTTTAATAGTTCAATTGATTAGTTAGTGGATGATTGTTTCTTGTTCTACCAGGCTAATAGTCATGTTGAAAATGATTCATATATAGAAGAAAGAAACTTTCTTAATTATACAAAAATATAGTATGAGATCTTAGAGATTCTGTTTCCTCATTTAAATACTAAACCTAAGTTTCATTATATTAAGCAACTATGCAATTTATAATCCAATATATAATGTCCAAAAGGATGGTTTTGGGAAACAAATAAACATTTGGGACCAAAAGAAATTCTATAAATAGAATTGGGGATCACATCATTTGGTGGCAGAAAAAAAAGATGGGCAAGTTCAAGGATCCAAAAACATTGTGGGAACCACCAACCACCAACATTTTGGAAGTGGCCCAAGTTGAATGTGGAGGAGGAGTTGGCTCCTCAAATCTGTGAAGTCTATTCTAGTCTTAAGCCTTCACCCTTAAGACTTAACCCACAAAAATCTTCAAATCCGCACTTTTTACATAATCTATACACTTTCTAATATTTTAACATATCTACTAGAGCAAGTGTGATGATAACAGTGTTTAACACCAGGACATGCTTCCACAATACATGTTTTATTTTTTAGATATTTTTTTGGTGTCAATACAAGTTCACACTAAAGAGTTATTTTTCTTGTCAATAAGACTTGAAAGTCTGAATAAAACTGTAAACAGGACTTGGAAACTTTGGAAGTCGGAAGAAAGTTGTTACCAAACATAATACATCAAAGTGAAAGAACAGATAGTTTTCTCCATGGGCTATTGACCAAAGCATTCAGTGATACATTGAAGAAAAAATATTAGCTACTTCTTTTCCTTTTCTACAAATGATCTTACACTTGACTCGGACCTTACATTCAAACCCCAAGCCTGTCTCTTCTAAGCTATAACACGGAGACCAAGCGACTGTGGCGATGAGCTTCACTGTCGGAGAATCTGTTGGAGCTGAAGGACTTGGTTTCTCTGTTCTGGTGGCAGTAAATTGATCTGCTCTGGGGTCAGGCTCATCACCTGTTGAAGCAATGCCTTCTCCATCTCTGCAGATATCTGAACAAATAGGAAAAACACAATCATCAACAAAAAGAACACAAGCCTCTTTCCTCTGTGATCAGCAAAAGTCACTGAGAACATACAACTACAGCGTCTACTGTAAAGGAATGTTGATTTGAGGGTCTTAAAATGATACAAGTACAAACTCATTGACATGATAATATATATACTCAAAGTACAAGCGGTCCAATGGCTGCGTCTTTCAGTTTGCAATATGGAAATGTAAATTACCGGTGCAGGGCGAGGTGGTGGGCCGCCTCCAGGTCCAACTTGGCTTGGTGGAGGCACCGGTCCTAAGCCTGGGAGATGAGTAATGTTTGAGCTATCTGATTGGCCAGCCATCCAAGAAGGACCTCTGTCTGCACCCGTCGGCCCTCCTAATTGGTTATTATTGTAGTCTCCACGAAACTGACCTCCACCCTGAAACAAAAGACAAGATACAAGCCGCAAAATTCAAAAGCATAACTGTAACCTGCAAATTTTCCATTTAGGCTATTTATTGTTTAAAGCAAAAACGTTCAATCGCAGTAGGAACTAGACGCTAGATGACAATGACCAAAGATGAGAAGGTAAAAAATTTCATATCTGATCAAGTGTGAATAATGTTGGAAAGAACCCTCGTTAAAAGGTGATTAACGGAGAACAAAGATAAAGCAGCAAGGTTGCATAGTTAAATCTGAAAAAAAACCGATATCGCCTAGTAATAAAGAGTACAAATACCTGATAAGGTGGCTGGCTAACGAGATGTGGCTGTCCCTGAGGGAATTGAGGTCCACCAGAAGCTGGGAGTCTGTTGCCAGACTATGAATTGGTACAAATAACAAGCTTCCAGTCACAATGATGGAAACAAGAGAGAAACGATAATA
Organism: Brassica napus; assembly: GCF_020379485.1. Classification (NCBI taxonomy): domain Eukaryota; kingdom Viridiplantae; phylum Streptophyta; class Magnoliopsida; order Brassicales; family Brassicaceae; genus Brassica; species Brassica napus. Next base: position 15,775 of record NW_026014309.1, on the reverse strand, counting down.
GCTGCTTAGTAACTCTTGACTTACGTGAAACATGGGTTGAGAATGATGCTGAGGAGGTGCGCCATGGTGCCGAAACCCAGCGTTGGGACCAGTCTGGGACGGTCCAAACTGATGAAGATATGGTCTAGGCTGTTGTTGAGGGCCCCCAACCGAGTGCATTGCTTGTTGTTGTTGCAACTGAGTGGAGGAGGCTGGTGTATCAAGGTGATGAAAAGACTGTGGTTGGGATGTCGGATGATGAGGAGCCGGGGGAGGCGCGGTTTGAACTTGAGAAGACTGTAGACGAGACAAAGAAGTGCCAGCAGGGTTCAGACGCTGGGGATGCGAGAAACGAGGCTGCTGCAATGGAGCATTATTGGTCGCAGATACAGAAGGTGGAGGAGGAGGCATAGGCATTGGTTGTTGCAGTGTGTGTTTTCTACTCGGGGCTTGTGGCTGCACTGTAGCAGCTGGCTCTTGTAAACCAATACCGCCTTGAAGAGAAGACGTATGAGCTTGAGCGCTTGGCTTTGGCAGGAGAGATTGATGAGACTGTTGAGGCTCAACTTTGGGAACCTAGATTGAACAGAGTTGTTGTTAATGTAAAGTTTATGAAAAATGAAATTCTAAAAAAGGTTCATCAAGCTAATACCACTTGAGGAGGCTGAACCATTCCCAGCATGATCTGTGCCTAACATTCATCATCATCATCATCATCATCATCATCATCATCATAACAACAATGCTAAACCTAAATTATTCCAAACAAATCATTTAAGTATCGAAGCTGGGAATCAAAACCTGGAAAAGAGCCTTGGTTAAAAGAGGGTTCTGAATCAGAATCTCTCTCGCTTGTTCATGGTTTTGATCGATCAGCGCCTGCGTCATCAGATTCAATCGATCGAAAACAAGATTAAACCTCGAGAGAAAGAGTTGCAGTCGATTATAGGGGGTGTAGAGAAAAGAGAGAAGGTAACCTTCATTTGAGACATGATACCGTAGAGCTGACTTTTCGTCATTCCGGCGAGATTCGCTGGTATAACGCCGTCTCCGCCGATTTGCTTGCCCGCCATTGTCGCCGTCGGTAATCGCAACCGTGACAACTTTTGAGTGTTTTTTAACTTTTAACACAACAGTAGGTAAAAACAAGCCTGGGCCTCGCACAGTTTGGGCTTTTGAAGTGTTATCTCGCGACCTGATTCGCTTTACTTGTTTAGACTCGGCCCATTAACCATAATTTGTATTGTTTTTTAGTAAATAAAATACCATAAAGATATACCACTAACTTTAAAAAAAAAAACTTGTTTAGTTATAATCTAAAGGCTAATATTTGTGTTTTACTTAAAAAAAAAACACTGATTAAACTAAAAGTACTTGTATATAAAAATATAACTTCAAACTAATTGATGATTCTATAAAACTAATTGATGATTCTACAAACGGTATAGACCAAATCTAATTCTGGATCAGTTTTATCTATCTGCATGCCTGAATCTATTCGAGTCTACTCTAGGTTAGCTGATAACAAACATAGTGGTTCGTGATACTTTTATACTAGATCGAGTCTTTTCTAATTTTCACTTTACTTACATTTTAGCGGTTCTCAATGATTTTAGCGTTACAGATCTAGTATATAGACATGCATTTTTTTTTTCCGTCGATAGACATGCATTAGATGTGCTCATTAAATATATGAAATTTATTCGACGAGCTTTATGTGTAGTGTACCATGTTAATTGAACACGTAACATGCACTTATCTATAGATCTGTAATATAAATATCTCTTTTCGAAAAGCAAAAGCCTTAATACAAGCTTACAATTACAAAGCGTGTGACACGGTTTTGGCCTCTTCACTTTCTTGTTGCTGCACATATCTTCTTTTTATTTTTATTTCCATCCATAGTTTTCGTATAATTTATCTATTGAATATATAGGGGGATATTACATACAGTATTTATTGATAGGATTCTTGCCTTTGTTAAGTAGGTGTACGTCATCGACTTTATTTTTATTCTTTCAGGTAAAAATCGAGTCTTCCACTACATGCACCCTCGCCATGTTCTGCCAATTTAAGAATTTTTTTAGAAGATTTTTTTTTTTAAAGTTTAAAAAAGTATCAGTTATTTTTTTGGGCTTTTTGCAAAATTGACCTACAATTTAAAGTTAAACACAAAACTAACCTCATTTTTTTTTGAAAATTGGTTTTGCCCTATTCACCCCACAAGTTCATATAATTTACGAAAATGCCATCAATTTTTTTTTTTTTTTTTCGAAAATGACATTTTTACTCTCTCACCCTCATCATCTTCAAGTAATTACAAGATTGCCATTGTCATCAATACCACAACCACCATGAACAACCAATTTGAAGCTCTTAATGCTCCCAAAATCGATTTACCCTTCTTCTTTTTCCATTCTTGTGAACTAAACACAACATATCTCTCACTTTCTCTCCACAATGAGCTAAAAAACCCAAGATTTTGATTCTAAAATTTTTATGGTTCATAGAGTCATAGAAGCTAACGATTCTGGGTGGGTGACTTTCGTTTGTGATTCTGTGTGCTTGGAGAAGCCTTATGTATGCTAAGGAACTTATCTCACCAATTTAAGGTATGACATCGAGTTTTTTTCCAGATCTGTTTGTCAGACGACTTACTTGGGAAGTCGTCTGGCTGTAGACGACTTAACTGGAAGTCGTCTGGCTGTAGACGACTTACCTGGAAGTCGTCTGGTCAACGCAAAGGTTATTTTTGTAATTGACTTTGAAATCTGTAACCTGAGACGACTGAAAGTTAAGTCGTCTACTATTGTTTGGTTTCAAAAAAATTTCCAAAGAACCTAGACGACTTACATTTCAGTCGTCATAGGTTAGTTTTGCATTTGACTGGATTATTTCAGAAGTTTGACTTTTCTGGACGACTTACATTTCAGTCGTCTAGTGAAAATTAAAATAATAATATTTTTTTTTAAAGTAGACGACTTACAGTTAAGTCGTCATAGGTTAGTTTTGCAATTGAAAAAAAAACTTCAAGATTTAATTATATATAGACGACTTATAATTCAGTCGTCCACGAGACGACTGAAATGTAAGTCGTCCAGGATTTACGAAGTTTGACCAGAATCTCGGAAAAAAATCCTCGACGACTTACAAGTAAGTCGTCTGGTGGATGACTGAATTATAAGTCGTCTGTGTATAATTAAATCTTGAAGTTTTTTTTTTCAATTGCAAAACTAACCTATGACTACTTAATTGTAAGTCGTTTACTTTTAAAAAAATATTATTATTTTAATTTTCGACAGACGACTGAAATGTAAGTCTTCTGGGGAAGTCAAACTTCTGTAATTATCCAGTCAAATGCAAAACTAACCTATGACGACTGAAATGTAAGTCGTCTAGCTTTTTTGGAGTTTTTTTTAACCAAACAATAGTAGACGACTTATTTTTCAGTCGTCCGAAATAACAGATTTCAAAGTCAATTGCAAAAATAACCTCTGCGTTGACCAGACGACGTATAGTTTAGTCGTCTAGACAACTTAGATTGAAGTCGTCCGCGTCTTCTCCGCTAGTTTTTAAGTCTTCTACGTTAGTTTTTGAATAACTTGTATTTTTAAGAGTGATAAGTAACTTCAAGATATGTAAAACTCATATTTACAAAATATGTTCTCTCCCTTAGTTTTACTAAATTTGACTAAGTTTTTCAACGCAAACTTATAAAAAAATATGATATCCTTTGACTAGTTACTATTGTTTGTTTCTATCTCTTAAGTATTATTGTTATAGACAATAATGATGACTATTGTTATAAGTTGGAAGAAGGGTTAAATGCTTCTTAAAATGTTGTATCAATATGAAGCTACCAACATTCTTGTTTATTAAGATGAGAAAAGGCCATTCGAGTTTATTATTGCATATGAGAGATCCAAAGATAAGGAAAAGGCTACTGAAGTCTATTATTTCATTGATTTGTAAATTTGTAAATGTGTAAACACATTGTTAGCACATTTAATACATCTTGGAAAATATTATTACTGATTTTACAAAAAAATCACAACTAAAAGAGTAGACATGCAATTCACAAAACAGACCACAAACAAAACTATTATAGATCATTCCTCTACAAAGACAAGCTTGGATTCCACTTGAGTAGACAAGACCAGACGACTTTTAAGAAGTCCAGACGACTTCTAAGAAGTCCAGACGACTTCTAAGAAATCCAGACGACTTCCAGGAAGTTCAGACGACTTTGTCAGAAGACTTTTAGGAAGTTCAGACGACTTCCAGACGACTTTACAGGAAGTCCAGACGACTTTTAGGAAGTCCAGACGACTTTCAGACGACTTCCGGACGACTTCCAGACGACTTCCAGACGACTTTCAGATGACTTTCTGACGACTTCCAGACGACTTCCAGACGACTAACAAGTAAGTCGTCCCAGAAGTCTTCCAGATCTGAAAAACCTGCATATTAAATCCAGATCTGAAAAACCTGCATATTCAAAAATGTTCAAATGGCTTAAAAACAGAAAAATGAGTGGAAGATTAAATAAATCTACCTTTACAGAACACACAAAAATACATATCTAAAAATAATAGATCTACCTTTAAATTAGTGGAAGATGAGTACCATCTAATTAAAAACCTGCAAAAAAGATAGATTAGTAAGAAAGACATGAGACAAAACTGAAAAATTCATATAAAGTTTGGTGTTTTCAAGTCAAAGAGATTAGAGTGGGTTTGGAGAGTTTTAGTTTGGGAAAAAAGTAAGAACTTTATACAACAAGAAGTTACCAAATGAAGAAAAATCAGACATAAGAACTTACCAAAACGCTCAGAAAAATCCAGACGACTTCCTGGAAGTCCAGACGACTTCCTGGAAGTCCAGACGACTTTGTCAGATTCAGACGACTTCCAAGAAGTCCAGACGACTTCCAGACGACTAACAAGTAAGTCGTCTCAAAAGTCTTCCAGATCTGAAAACCTGCATATCAAATCCAGATCTGAAAAACCTGCATATCCAAAAACGTTCAAATGACTTAAAAATAGAGAAAATGAGTGGAAAATTAGATAAATCTACATTTATAGAACACACAAAAATACATATATAAAATTAATAGATCTACCTTTAAATTAGTGGAAGATGACTACCATTTGATTAAAAACCTGCAAAAGAGATAGATTAGTAAGAAATACATGAGACAAAACTGAAAAATTCATATAAAGTTTGGTGTTTTCAATTCAAAGAGATTAGAGAGAGGTTGGAGAGTTTTAGAATGATGAACATTACATTTTTGTTGCAGCCATTTGAGATGAGGAGAAGAATGTGTAAATTTTTCTTTATATAGGGAGACAAAAAATCCAATTAGGTTAAATATTTTTGACTCAGACGACTTCCTAGACGACTTACATTTCAGTCGTCTGTTGAAGAAATTAAAACAGACGACTTACATGTAAGTCGTCTAGAAGAGTTTAATATTTTTAGTGGGAAATTAAATATTTTTAGCGGGAAACTAAAATAGAAGACTTTCCAGACGACTTACTTGTAAGTCGTCTGGTTTAAATTATTTAAGCAGGAAAATAATTTTTTAAAAAAAATTTAGGCGGGAATATTTGGACGACTTACATGTAAGTCGTCTGTTTTAATTTCTTCACCAGACGACTGAAATGTAAGTCGTCCGAGTAAAATGATCCGGTTAGGTTAAAACGTACATTGGTAAAATTAAAGGTTCGGTACGATGTGGACGACTGAAATATACGTCGTCTGGGTAAATTATTCAACAGACGACTGAAATATAAGTCGTCCACACCCTAAACATAACCCCTAAACTTATTTATCTAATTAAGCACTTCATAAAACCAAATCAAACTTGAAAAGTGTTTATTATACACAGAAATAAACACATATAGGTGAAAACTAATTTTTGAAAAAAACATTTTAGTTTTCCAAAATCTAACCCTAACAATACATACAATACTACAACATATGTTTGCCAAACTCCTAAACCAAAGTATTTCATGATTCACTACTTCCACTCATCTATCTTCAAAACAAATCAATTTTATCATATCTTAATTTATATCACTTAAAACTGTTTATAATTACTTGATTTTTATTTTTCATGCATCAAAATATTTTTTTACAAGATTTATAAATTATTTTTAAAATAAACTGGTACCAGACGACTTACACTTCAGTCGTCCAGACGACTTCCAACATCTCAGACGACCCAGACGATTTACTGGGGCTATATTCGTAAAAATGGCTTCTGTTTTTTTGTTTGGTCACAAGGGGTTGAGCTGTAATTTCACTAGGCTTTTAGGTTAGTTTTGCATTTGATTCAAGTTTGGGTATAAGTTTGGGATTAAAATCAAGTTGTGGGTTAGTTTTAGCAAAAACCCCTATTTTTTTTTAACAAAAACTACAGCAAAACCAAAAACCAAAATTCAAAATCTAAAAACTAATAACCAGAACCAAAAGCTGAAAACAAAAACTAAAACTAAAAAATCAAAAAAAAAGCTATCAATTTCAACAAATTATAGATCATGTTTTATCTAATATTTTGTATACAATAATCCTGGATTGATATTTATTTGTATATGGATATATGTGAAAATATATAAAGAGATAAATAAGTAATAGCCTTACTGAGTAATGACAGGTTTATATAAGAAAATTAGTAAATAAATGTAAAAAATCTAAATAGAACTAAAAACTAAAAAAAAGACATGGTTTAGCATAAATTTCACAGACTAACATAATCGTTGAATAGAAATATGGGATTGTAAATACTAATTAATCACAAAATCATTTCACTTTTAGGAAGGGCTAGATTTCCAATCAAAGCTATAATTCTAAACGTTTTTTATCTAGTAATGTATACGATACGAAGTGAGAGAGTTACCTTTAAACTTGGCATTTGGTATAATTTTAGCATGCTCGTTAAGAAATGAGTAGGCGTATAATTTTGTCTTCAAGGAAATTATAAGATTACAATATTATACATTTATTTTTTAAAAATCATATTAATATGAAAAAGGTAGAGAAAAAAAAGAAAGAGAGAAGCACTCAACTCAAACACTTTATAATATATTTTTTTGGTAAAACCACAAACCTTGCTTTTGATTTTGTAGCTGAGGTCTCTCTCTCTTCCTCTCCATTTGATAGGAAGAAGAAGAAAGATAAAAAGATAAAGAAAGAGAGAAAAGAGATATAGTTAAAATGCAATGTTATACAAATGAAGAAGCACTAGCAAGCCTCTTCATCAATGTCTCAACCTCCTCCTTTCTCCTCCTCCTCCTTTTATACTCCGCCGTCTCGCTCCTCCTCAAGTTCTTCCACTTCATCGGTGGCTACCCTCTCCTCCAAAGGTCGCTATATATATTAACTTATACTTAACTTTAATCTATCATACACATACAAAAGTATGAATACTGAAAATATTTTAAAATATGCAATATTATTTAGAGTAGATTGATATATTATTGTTTTCTGATTCTGGTAAAACAATATTGATAGTAGCGCTCTTTATTATGCAGGAGTGAAGATGAATATGATTCGGCGGCGTGGCTTTCCGATGAAGAAGAAGAAGAGGAGGAGGAGGAAGAAGGGGAAGAGTTCAAGATGTCTTGTAATACAAGTTACCACGTGATAACTAGAGATCAAAAACAGAATCATTTGATAGCTGATATAGAAGATGATGGAGAGTCTTTAGTGTTTTACAATAATAACTACAAAAATGTTACAAACAATCGGCACACGGAGGAGTATATGAATGTTCATCAACCTTATGAACAAGAAGACGAAGATGATCAAGATTCCAACACTTCTTCCATAGATGAACACTTTTCCTCTGCTAATGTTTCTCCTTACCGCAGCGAATCATCAGTAGAAGAAGAAGACAACGGCGTTGAAGATCTTCATGACGTTCGTTATGATCATGATGATGATGAAGAAGAGATAGAAGGAGTGTCACAATACGACGTCGTTGAAGATTTGGTTCGTAAGCGACCAGATAGAAGTATTCGTGGTCCCTCTCCTCTCCAAAGTGGTTTGGTGTTCAATGACAAAAGCTACAATGGTATTATTTCTCTTCACATGTTTTCTTTATTAATTTTTCTTCACATGCAGATCGAAAGTTGTTTTCTTTACTTCTACAAGTAACCAGGATTAGCAGAGTTTCATTGATTTTTAAATAAAAATAAAATTACGGGAAAAGAGTTTTTATATTGGAATTTAGTTACTGGGTGATATTGGTATTTTTTTTGTTAGAAGATAGTACTTATTAGTTCGTATTTGACTATATTCACGTAACGCCCCCTTTTGTAAAAACATTGTTTGTAATAAACAAAAAGTATACGAATGATATTCATCAAACAATTCAAAACGAACCGACGAAAAATGAATTGGCCTATTACTTGTTATTTTAATTAGTTTATTATCTTTTTCACGTTTGAGTTCACCAATGACATTCGTCTATGTGTTTGTTTACAACCGTGAAATTATAATAGTACATGTATTGATGTTCTCTTTAACCCGTTGAGCTAATCTTGATTCGATTTGTTTGCAGGAGGGTATGTCTCTAATGGAGGAATCAAGAATGATGTCGTGGAGATACATCCAGCAATGGGATTTGCCACGAGAGAGATCAAAACAGAGGAAGTGTTAGAGGAAGAAGAAGAAGAAGAGAGAGGAAAGATATTTGGAGAGTCATGTACGAATGGGTCAACGTCAAAAAGTTCATCGGAATGGAGAAACTCTCTGAAGACCGACGATCCTTTTTCCTCCTCCTCTCGTCGGAGTTGCCCAAAATGGGAATCTTACACCGTCTTCCAAAAATACGATGAAGAAATGACTTTTCTCACTAGAATCTCTGCTCAAAAGCTTCAAGAATCAGGTGAAAGACCATAAATATTATGCATACTAATAATAGAAATGATTCTAGAACCATCATTAAACTTTTCTCACTAGGATCTTGCATGCAAAATGATCAATACTGATTTTGTTCGAGTATTTCTGTTTTTGGGTTGAAAAATAAAACAATAGGCAAATTATAAAACAAATTTTAAAGAAGTATTGAAAGTTTTTTTAAAAAAAAAACTTTAAAGAACTAAAAGTTTATGAGTCGGTTTATGAAAATCAGGTTTCAATCATATATATAGAAATAAATACTGAAGTTTCATTTTGGTGCTGGTGACAAAAAAACTGCAACATCACACATTACTAGAGTACATGTAACTCAATCCTATAATTATAAACGACTACAAAAACAATGTTATTTTTGGCAGAAACGTTGAAGTCAATCATGGTAGAGCCAAGATCGATCTCAGAGAGGATCGTTCACAAATTATCATCAAACGTACACAAGAGAAAGCAACAAAACACAAGTAGTAATGCGCCAAGACCAAATCCATACGTGGAACTAGAATCAGCTTACGTTGCACAGATATGCATAACATGGGAAGCTCTAAGTTGGAACTACAAAAGCTTCGATAGAAAAAGATCATCCACGCAGCGAATCAGCTTCAACGACATCGGATGTCCCGCAGCAATCGCGGACCAGTTCCGTACGTTTCATATTCTATTACAAAGATACGTCGAGAACGAGCCTTATGAAAATGGAAGGAGACCTGAGATTTATGCTCGAATGAGAACTCTTGCTCCCAAATTGCTTCTTGTTCCTGAATATCATGGTACGTAACTCTTTAAAGGGTATGTTTGTTAATACGGCTGTTACTAGAAGATACAATCTTCAATGGTTTTAGTTATTTGGATTTAGATTACGAGGAGGAAGAAGAGAAAGAGGAGGAAGAGGAGGGTTTCAAGTCGAGGATAACGTCAGCTGCGTTCTTGATGATAATGGAGGAATGCATAAGAACATTCATGAACTTTCTAAAAGCTGATAAAGAGAAGCCATGTCAAAAGATCATCAAAGCCTTCTTTGGAAGAACTAAACGAGGCTCAGTTGATCCAACCCTTGTCCATCTAATGAAGAAAGTCAACACAAAGGTCAGTGTTTCAACTTATATTTTTACTACTACTTTAATACCAACCACATCCAAAATATATATGATTAATTAGTGTTTTAGTTTCTTAAAATAAATAGTAGCTGGAAAACACAATAGCATACCAGTTCAGTTGTTTTTATTGGTTGTTTTATTTCGATTTAATTTTTAGACGATTAAAATTTGAGCAATAAAATTGTTTTTTGATGTGAGAAATAAGATAGATGAGGAGTATATTATTACATAATGTGTTCAACTTGATGTGAAGTGTCTAATATTAACAACTTTATGCTACTTTGGTCTATAATATCTATCCATGAACAGAAAAAGACGAAGCTGAAAGAGATACGTAAAGGAGGAAAATACATGAAGAAGAAAAAGATGAGTATAGAAGAGGAAATGGAGATCCTGATGGGACTAATAGACTTGAAAGTGGTGTCAAGAGTGTTGAGGATGAATGAAATGAATGAAGAGAAGTTGCATTGGTGTGAAGAGAAGATGAGCAAAGTTAAGATTATTCAAGATGGAAAGGCGTTTGAAAGAGATTCGACTCCACTTTTCTTTCTTCCACATTGACCCCACTAGTTTAATCCATTCTTGTGAATATACCCTTTATTCTTTCCCCACTCACATCCTTTGGTTTTACACGTCGTATTGGAGGAGATCTTTTAGACAAAACTACGAATAAAGAGCACCATAAAGTTTGAAATTTGAATAAATAGATAGGGGATATACTGTAGATTACTTTAGTTCCTTTTTACTTTCCTTTTTCTTTTCTTTGTTATGTATCTTTTTTTAACTTTTTGAAATAAAATTTCAGCCTTTATTAGGTATAAGGTGACTCATACACTCAAGGAATCACATAATTAGGTGTATTCCCACCAAACTCTGATATATATATATTTTTTGGAGATTATTGATTGTAGTTTTGGAGAATTCTGTGATTGGTAAGAGTATTGATATTACCCCATGCATGAGTTACGAATAATATATCTTGAAAAATGTAATCAGCTATTGTTTCATTGGTTGTGAAAAAAAAAAACCTGTGAAGTAATAAGGTTCATGTATTTACAAGGTTTTTACATAAATCACATAAAATATTGGAAAAATTTGTAGTTCCAGTTGAAGCCATGTATTAGACGAAAATGAGAAAAAGGAATTATGAAAAAACGTACGCAAAGTTTTACGTACGAAGCATAAATGATATATGCAGTGTTACGTAGTTTACGCCCACCGTTTAGAAGACTTGGCCAAACTAGAAGAACTACCTGTCTTCTTAATGCCTGGAAAATATATAGATTAAAGGAAAAATTAATTGTAATTAATCTGATCTTCAAATCGTAACCAAAAGAGTATGTATATATATGTTCTCATTTTTGCTTACTTGCTGATGATGACAAGCCCGATGCAACCTTAGCAACGGTCGATGTTGTTCTTGTAGCTACTTTCCGAAGTTTATCGAGTGGTCGTGTAACAGTGGTTGTTGTCCTTGAAGTCATTGACTTAGCTCTGCAATTTTATCCGTACCATAAAGTTTAAAAACAAAGATCTCTTAAAGAACCATAACAACAACAAAAGTTTGATTATTAAACCTGTCTGCGATTTTGGGTGGTCTTTTAGCAACATCAGTGGATCGTTGAGTTCCAATAGAAGAAGCGTCAGATGTAACCTCACTCAATCTCTCCTCGTACTCTGCCTCAACGGAAGAAGATAAACTCTCACCATCAGTAACCGAGTGTCTTGATTGTGATGAATATTCTCCAGTTTCTGAGTTCATGTCATCGGTTTGTCCAAAACTCTTTCTCCTCACCATTGGTTTCTGAAGTCTATTAGAATGATGAAGCCTCTCTATCTCTTCGTCTTTCCTTGCTATTGTGTCCTTAAGGGACACTACCTGTAAACAAACAAATGATTCATGTCATTGCTAATGATAAGAAAAATCATAAGGGAAAAAGCAAGGCCGGTCCACGAGACAGCCGGATGAAGCATTGACTTCGGCCCCTAAATTTTTATTGCTTAATATATATGGATTATCCGGCTCCCAAATACTCAGAACATATATATATGTATCGATGATCCAACTTTTATACCATAATTGTTTCAGCCCCTAAATCTCAGGTCCGGAAAGGATGATAGAGAAAGTGTGTTTCCTTACCTGTTCCATTAAGTCTCGAGCATCTTTACCTTCTTTACTGCTCTTTGCAGCACCAAGTTCAACTCCAGAGACACGTTCTGCGAATTTTAAGGTACTCATCGACTCTGAATATGAAGTAGTATCAGGATTTAGTTGCACGAACATTAAGGTCTTTGCTCGTCCTCTATAATGCCAATATCACATAGAAACATAGTTATGTTTATGATTATATCGCTTAAAACTCATAAAGTATAACATTAATTTAACTAACTAACTAACTAACCAAGAGAGCTTTGGAGTAGTTGTGTTAGCTTGCTGTTTCTGTATGGTATATGTGAACTCTTTGAAGCCAAAGAGAATATAACATCTCCAAGAGATGAAAGCGATTTGTTTATATGTTGTGCTTCTCTAAGCCTATCTCCTTTGACTTCAGAGCGATCTACTCTCTCACTTCCTGCTAGATCCACCAAATGAAGGTTTCCATATAAGACAGAACCGGTCTTCATATCTTTACCACGAACGTGAACAGTGACAATGCTGCATAAGAAGCCATATAGTTTAGTGTAAAGGACACGTTAAAACACACATGTTTTGTTTCATGAAGTAGGAACCTGTGAGAGCGACTACTTCGTTCATTCATGGCAGTAGCACCAACGGAACGATTTTGTAGTCCAATGTCCATCAAAGTAATCACATCTGAGGTCGATGTCACAGGATACATGCTTGCATCAGGCACAGCTAAACCATTTTCTGAAGTTGCAGACAGGATCCCTAGTGTGTGCAAGGTCAAGGTAAACAAAAAAACAACAAGAAATGAAAAAAAAAAAGAAAGAGAGTATAATTAAGAACAAGAAGTTGAAAAAGGATATTTCTTTTGAGAAATGTCATCAGAGAGCAAATCAAGCACTTGTTCATTGTATATCTCTACCATTTGCACTCCAACTTCATAGTTTATGTTTCCCTTTCTGGATTGAGATATTTTAAAGAGATCATTGAGTGCACGATAGTTAACCCCAATCCTCTTCACTTGCTCCATCTGGACCAGTCTGAAAGAACAAGAATGTAAAGTAACAAAAAGCGCGTTATTCCATGAAATTCAAAAGATGATCAAGAAATAACATTGAAGAGTTACGTACCATTGTATAAGTTTTCCCTGATCCTGTCTGACCATATGCGAATATACAAACATTGAACCCGTCAAGCACTGACCGAACCAGAGGTTTTATGTCTGAAAAGACCTCAGCTGCAAGAATCCAAGGTATCAAATGAACTTGGGTTTAGAAATGTAACATATAAAACATAGATAATCATGAAATAAATGTTTTAGGAGAACAGAAACAGGCGGGTAAGAGATGAACACCTTGAGTAGCATCAGGACTATAAACTTTGTTGAACCTAAACTGGCGAAGACCGTCTTTTCCTGGTCTAGTGGGATTGGTAACTACCAACTCTCCATCCTCACCAACGTGCTCGACCACTGTATTTGGTGCACCTTGTCCAGGAAGGAAAGGTCTAACTCGGCAAAACACTCTGATGTTTCCTGCAAGTCACAAGTACATAACTTATAGGCTGCCTAACATTTGAAAATTTACATATCCTAACAAATTAATATAAATATTTATCATAAGCCTCAGTACCTTTCAGCTCCTGAAGCTCATTGAAAGTTTCCGGTTTTCAGTTAGTACAGCATGATAGTTTTCAGCAGCATTGCTTAGTTCAATCAGTTTCTTTCCTGTAGACACATATTTTGATTTATGATCACTACATGTCATGAAGTTTTTTCGATAAAGATTACAGAAGCATTGGTTAGAACATTCCCTCACCTAACAGGCTGAACTGTTCTGTATAGTTCTCTTGAACCTTCAGAATCTCTTGCTTGATGGATCTTGAATAAAACCTCAATTCCTGTAAGTCACCATAATTAGTCAAATATAGATTGTAACTTGGGTCTAGCAAATAGTTTGTATATAAAACATAATATATATATACCTGTAGTGCTTGAGACTGGTGATCAATAAAGCTTCTATATGAAACTTCTTTCTGACTCCAACTTTGGTGTTTGAACTCAGATTTTTCCTCCATTTCTTCACTCCATTCTTCCAGTTAACAAGGTTCTGTTCAAGCTCTTGAATTTTTCTTTCAAGGCTTGTATTCACAGTCTTTGTTTCTTTTTCCATTTGTTGAAGCTCTTTTATCTTTTCCTCAAGAACTTGTTTGGTAGTATGTGCTTCTTCTCCCATTTTCTCAAGCTCCTGACCTTTACCTCAAGGGAAGTTTTTGCAGTGTGTGCCTCTTTTCTCTCTTGCTCAAGCTCCTTCATCCTGCTCTCACGTCCTGTTGTTGCCAGCACCGTTTGGCTTTCCATTTGAGAGCATTGATGTTCGTATGCTTTCTTAGTTTTCTCCAGTTCTTGTCTTAACGCTGAAACTTCGAGGTTGAATTGATCATTTTCTTTGGATAGCTTGGCCATATCCTCCTCTTCGTTTTTACATTGTTCCTCCCACTTTGCCTTTTGTGTCTGTCATACAGAAAAAAAATTACATCATGCCAGGCCAATGAAACAGAACATTTCTACTAAAGCCAGTTCTATATGTACCGACCAGTGTTGGCTTTCCATTTTTGAGCATTGTTGTTCACATTCTCTTTTAGTTGTCTCCAGTTCTTGCTTCAACACAGAGATTTCAACGTTGTATTGATCATTCTCTTTCAATAGCTTAAGCATATCCTCTTCTTCGTTTTTCTTCTTTTCTTCCCAGTTGACTTCTCTGTCTATCATACCGAACAAAACCCATGAGGCCATGCTTACTAAACTGAGTTCACAAAGCAATTAGAAGTATAACGTTTACCTTCATTTGTCTAAGCTGTTGTGTAGCAATCTGCAAAAAAAAGGAGAGTTTTATGTGACAAGATCCCAAGCAAATAAACTCGGTTAATAAATGATACATTACCTCATTTTCTTCACCACTTCCTGATGCTAAGGCTTCAAGGACATTGATCCTTGACTGGTACTTCTCCTCACGAGCTTTGAATATATTGTTTTGCTGCACATTAACACATATAGAGAAATTACTCAATAAAAAAAAACTAGAAAATGAAAACATTTCTAAAGAAAACAAAACTATACCGTTCTTAGATGTTCAGCTTGAGTTGATATGCGTCGCTCAATCTCTTGCACGACTTTCTCAACAAGCATGCCACACGCTGGTCATCATCATCAGCTTTGTTAAGAGGCATCCAATACATTAAGATGAACAAGTTGTTAACATTCAAATATTACCTGAGGGATTTCACCGTTCTTTCTTTCAATACTTTCATCAAGAATCCCATTCACAACGCTTAGAAGTGACTGCGTAGGAGCGTTCTGTGTCAAACAAAAGCCAAGAACATTGTAAAGAGACGTTTCAAAACGAGTAAGTCAAAGGAAGTTCCTTAATAAGGCAGAGGAGATACATCTAAGCTACTTGATTTCATCTTTCAGAGATCTTTGAGGCTTGAAGATCATAACGCCCCTGTTTCATCTGGAAAACCTCATGGACTTGTGCCCTCCATGGTGTGATCCAGGTGATAATGGATCTGCCGTGAAACACAAGACAAGATTATATACACACACACGAGACACTAAACTTATATATGTCACATGTTAGATTGAGAGAAAGATTTA
>NW_026014308.1:0-40235 GCF_020379485.1 Brassica napus | reverse complement strand
TACACCACGGTGTTGCGGCCAGCAGTTCAGCAGCTGAATCAGAGGTCGATCCAACACCCTACTCAACCAGCCAAGGCGCCAACCAGGATATACGTGCACTAAAAATGCCATATCTTACAAACCAGGAGGGTTTAAATCACTAGTTTAATTTTTATGGATTCTACACTCAAGAAGGAGTCTAAGCCAATTGGAATTGGGCCAATATATTCACGGAGCAAGAAGTTATGAATTTTACAATTCAGAGGTTTCTCAACCCGTCCATCTGCGAGTACCCGACTTTAGAAGAAGATTCAAGCTCAATTAAGGAGCGGCCTGAAGCAAATCCCATCGTAGGAGTCAAGAGGAGTTTATCAGCTTTCCAGAAAGCCCAAGATCAGGAGAAATGGTCACAGAAATTAGGAGTTATGATCAATTCCCCAGAACCGGCCAAACCGACGTCATCTATGGAAAGTCTTCAACCAATTCAACTTGGTTCGACCCAGAGCTATTTATGGGAACCAGGAGATCATCTTAACCAATCAGGAGGTATTCCAGAAGTCCTTTGCTGCACCAGAACCCAGGAGATAAGTTGGTTCAATGGAGAATCACTTAAACCCAACCGGAGCTATTTATGGAAAGATTGAACAATCCTTCGGTTTGATCCATTTCCAAGCAATTCAATCCAACCAGAAGAACCAGACGACGTCCAGACAAAACCAAGACATCCAGGAGACATTATACACGAGCCAGAAGAGTTCTACAACTTCATCCCATGCACCAGCCCACACAGGAATAAGAAGATCCCCATTATCACCAAACTGCCTTATTTGGAGTCTCAAGCATTAAAACTCCAACAGCTCTTTTTCCTTCAGTCAGCATCAGATACAACATCAGCACCTTCCAGACCATTAAGAGATTCCCAGGAAGCTCACTTACCCCCTCAAACCGTCCAGATACAAGGAGGACACCATCTACATTCATTTGGCCAAGATTCTCATCATTAAGCCTCCAACGGCTAGTTTTCAAGGAGCCATCAATTCCTTTGCTTCCAAGTTTATTATTTCGATTTTATTTCTTTCCTTATGTCATTTTATGACTGTTAGAGAGTCTTTGGTCGAGCCTATAAAGCTCTAGTCTTTGTTTCATTGTAAATCACCCCATTTTAAAAGTAATAAGAATTATTCAGTTTTCTAGTTTTCTTAAAACTATTGTTCTAAGTCTTTTGAGCTTGTGTGAAGCAACTCCAAAGCACCTTAACTTATCAAGGCTCCTTTCCATAGAGTCTTGTGGCATTCTCACCCCCCCCCCCCCCATCCTTCCATTCCAATTGTTTGCCAAGCTTGAGAGTGATACACATCCAGCAATCAAAGCACCATCTCAATCCACTTCAATCATCAACTGATTAGGCTGAGAGTGACACGACCAGCAGCCTAATTCCATCCTATCTATATTTATTTATCTTGTTTTATCATATTAGAAATCATATCTCATTGTTTTTGCATTTGTTTCAGGATCATAACTTGCATTCCATCATATCGCTCATCCGATCATATCTTTGGTCGATCCATCAAGCTTCCATCAACCATTTTTCCATCCATGATTTCCAGCCTGCAAAATTTGGTATCAGATCTCAAAGCTCCTGAATCAGGTCCATCTATCCTTGCATTATATTTCATTTGCTTGCATTTGTTTTGTTTTATTTAAAACCGAAAACCAATAAAAACAGTCTTTTGCTTCAAGTTTTTGTTTCTGCATATTTGTTCTTGCTGTTCTTATAAACCACGAAAAAGAAAAAGAAAGATGTTTTATTCATATTACTTGCACTTCGTTTCGAAATTCTTGTTAGTTTCCTTTTTGTTTTGTTTCCATAATCAAAAATTCCATAAAAATTGTCATTTTGAATTTGTTTCCTTGTTTGCATATCCTAAAAATATATATATAAAAAATCATCCTAGTTATTTTATTATGCCATTTTAGTTGAAGTATTTCGTGCATATCATATTGCTGAATTTAAAAAAAAAAAAAAAAAATTCATTCATCATAAGTTTGAATCATTTTCATATTGTTAGGTTTATTGCATTTCTTAAACTAACAACTCAAAAAGAAAAATCTATATATATATATATCCTTGTTAGTTGTTTCCATATTTTCTTTCCATTTGTGTTTCTTATCATACCATATTGTTTATTTTCGAGATTGCATTCGGAAAACCAAAAGAAAAATCATCATTTAGTATAGTTACTTCATTTTGGTTCATAATTGCATATTTTCTCGGTTTAGTTAAATTGCATTCTTGCATTTGTTTTATTTTGGTTAGACAAAAACTTTCCATGCCTTCACTTGTTCTTTGAGATTGTTTTCAGGAAGCAATGGAGGAGGAGAGACACGGCCAAAACCTAAGGGCCACCTTGAGCCAACAGTCCGCAGCTCTACAAAAGCTCCAACTTAAGATTGCTCAGTTGAAGAAAGAAATCAGGCACAAGGCCAACGTCCACTTGAAGGAAAAAGGAGACTTGGAGATGTACCAGGGGCTGTATATGTCGAGCCCAAGCCACCAGATCCTTCAAGGATCAATCAAACTCCAACTTTTAAAACCTACACAATCATGTTGTTAATCCTCGGTTTGATTATCACTCTTTTGCTGATAAAATTGAACTTTTTAAATTTTCAGGAAAAAGAGGTTATCTTAGATGGGAGAGGAACCTTGATGAATGGTTTCACTTCAACAACATCCTGAGGAAAGAAAGGCTTAAGCTATTGATCAACTTAGAGAAGAAGCCTTTAAATGGTGGGTGCAAGAAGAAGATAATAGGCGGTTTTACAAGGAGCCAACTATCAAAACATGGAGAGCTCTTAAGGAAGTCATGAGATATGAGTTTGCACCAGATTTTACAAGTTCTGAAATCCAAGAACTTTATCCAAGGAGGTATCCAACTCATGGTTCCAAAGAGGCAAAGAGAATGGTGCCACAACAAAGCCATAGAAGCTTAATCCACCAAGACCAGATTCGGCCAAACAAGAGGTCCACGGTTTTATATGATCAATACCAGCCTTACGAGGTCCCAAAGGCCATGGAGAAGAAGAACTTTGTCAGCCAAGACACATTGGCCAGACACAAAGAAAAATCAGACAAACCGATTTTTCAAGAAAAGGCCAAGGTAAGTCCTATACTTGATAAATGTGTTTATAAATCATCTCCCACTGGTATGAGTCACTTATCTTTGTCCAAGGATGTTAAGACAGGTCCTGAGGTCCAGAAAGACACGAACTCCACATCCTTGTTGAGATCCAAAGTTGTCCATGATTTAAGTCCAAGAGACCAGGAGATTTTAAACCCAAAGGAAGAAGAGCCATCAAGCCAAGGTGTTTTAACAGGAATTAAAGAGCATGAATTCAAAGGAGAGGAGCCACCAGGCGCCACACCAGTGATGAACCAGGAGAAGGTTCAAGACACAATGCAGTCCATGTTGCTTAAAGAAGCAAAACCAGTAAATAAAGTATCAAACCAAGGTAAGTGTCAAACATCACCTAGAGAAACTGGTATTGACATGTGTATTCTTGATGTAGAGAGTAAAAATGAAAGCTATTTGCTTACTGAAGTTCCAAGGAAAGAACCAGACCATAAGCCCAGCCATGAACCACCTCACAAGTGGAAGTCTAGTGTTGAACAATGTGTTCAAATGCCAAGGCTTAAGGTAATCTTCTCTGATCTTAAAACGTCCAAGACACTTGATTATCCAGATATAATTCACTTGTCTTTGCCAAAAAGTTTTGATCCAGGAATAAAAGATGAAGTTCATAACCACCAAGGTCAAAAGATGCAAAGAAGGCATCAAACCAGAACAAGTTGTCCAAAGAAGAAAATCATTCTTCAACTTGTGGAAGCTATCAAAGTAAGTCTGGAAATCTCAAATTATTTTTATCAGTATCCAAACACAGATATAATGCACTTGATTGTTGTCCAGAATGTTGAGAAATTTTCAGGTTGCAAAGGAGAAAGCTTCAAAGAAATCCCACCGGATAATCTCTTGTTGCTAGGAGAATCAAACCCAAAGATAGCCAGAACTGAGCTTACTAGAAGTATGAAGGACCACCCACTGAAGGAGATAAACAATGCCAGAGTCCATAGCAGAGGCGTGATCCTATCCTATTTGCTGAAAGAAGAGCCACCTGATGCACAATCCATCCCCAAACCGAAACAATATCAAGGTAAGACCTTAGAATCTCAAAAGAGTATGAAAGCTGACTTGCTCTATCTTGGTGCAGGTTATACAGTTTTGAGGTCGAAACCTTTTCAAGAGGGAGGGAATGATGCGGCCAGCAATTCAGCAGCTGAATCAGAGGTCGACCCAACACCCTACTCAACCAGCCAAGGCGCCAACCGGGATATACGTGCACTAAAAATGCCATATCTTACAAACCAGGAGGTTTTAAATCACTAGTTTAATTTTTATGGATTCTACACTCAAGAAGGAGTCCAGGCCAATTGGAATTGGGCCAATATATTCACGGAGCAAGAAGTTATGAATTTTACAATTCAGAAGTTTCTCAACCCGTCCATCTGCGAGTACCCGACTTTAGAAGAAGATTCAAGTTCAATTAAGGAGCGGCCTGAAGCAAATCCCATCATAGGAGTCAAGAGGAGTTTATCAGATTTCCAGAAAGCCCAAGATCAGGAGAAATAGCCACGGAAATTAGGAGTTATGATCAATTCCCCAGAACCCGCCAAACCGACGTCATCTACGGAAAGTCTTCAACCAATTCAACTTGGTTCGACCCAGAGCTATTTATGGGAACCAGGAGATCATCTTAACCAATCAGGAGGTATTCCAGAAGTCCTTTGCTGCACCAGAACCCAGGAGATCAGTTGGTTCAATGGAGAATCACTTAAACCCAACCGGAGCTATTTATGGAAAGATTGGACAATCTTTCGGTTTGATCCATTCCAAGCAATTCCAATCCAACCAGAAGAACCAGACGACGTCCAAACAAAACCAAGACATCCAGGAGACATTATACACGAGCCAGAAGAGTTCTACAACTTCATCCCATGCACCAGCCCACATAGGAATAAGAAGATCTCCATTATCACCAAACTGCCTTATTTGGAGTCTCAAGCATTAAAACTCCAACAGCTCTTTTTCCTTCAGTCTATGCACGACATCAGCACCTTCCAGACCATTAAGAAGATTCCCAGGAAGCTCACTTACCCCCTCAAACCGTCCAGATACAAGGAGGACACCATCTACATTCATTTGGCCAAGATTCTCATCATTAAGCCTCCAACGGCTAGTTTTCAAGGAGCCATCAATTCCTTTGCTTCCAAGTTTATTATTTCGATTTTATTTATTTCCTTATGTCATTTTATGACTGTTAGAGAGTCTTTGGTCGAGCCTATAAAGCTCTAGTCTTTGTTTCATTGTAAATCACCCCATTTTGAAAGTAATAAGAATTATTCAGTTTTCTAGTTTTCTTAAAACTATTGTTCTAAGTCTTTTGAGCTTGTGTGAAGCAACTCCAAAGAACCTTGACTTATCAAGGCTCCTTTTCATAGAGTCTTGTGGCGTCCTCAACCCCCCCCCCCCCCCCCCCCATCCTTCCATTCCAATTCGTTTGCCAAGCTTGAGAGTGATACACATCCAGCAAGCAAAGCACCATCTCAATCACTTCAATCATCAATTGATTAGGCTGAGAGTGTCACACGACCAGCAGCCTAATTCCATCCTATCTATCTTTATTTATCTTGTTTTATCATATTAGAAATCATATCTCATTTGTTTTTGCATTTGTTTTCAGGATCATAACTTGCATTCCATCATATCGCCCATCCGATCATATCTTTGGTCGATCCATCAAGCTTCCATCAACCATTTTGCCATCCCTGATTTCCAGCCTGCAACACATGGTGAGGCTGCAGTGCCATCGGTTCTCTTAGCAAAGTTGCTTGATAAAAACATGAGGAACAAGCTTACTTTAATACAGAGTAGAGGAAATATTAAGATGGGAGAAGGGATGCAATATTGGTTTGTTACAAGATAGAAGTTTTTATAAATTTTGAGAAGTTGGTATAGAAAAGTGATAGAAGTTGATACAAAAAGATTAGAAAGGACACACATGATGTAAAGGAGTCTTTTTCTTTTTGAATTCAACTTAATATTCAATTCAAAAAAAAAAAAAAAAAAGCTCGTGATCGGAGAGATGTTGGCCTTCTTTAACCTTCGCTATCCATTCATCCAAATTCATGGCATTTTTTTTTCTCTTTCTATCTCTATCGTAAGTAGAAACTGAGACTGTTTCGTGGATTCCAATGGAGACTTGAAGAGACGATGGATCTAAGCAGACAGAGCGTTGCTCCCTCCGCTTCGTTAGGTAAAGAGAGAGGGAAGAGAGACCCAAACCCAATTTAGTCTTCCCCATCTTCACACTCTGTTCTGTTTATACCACGTTTTGGCAACTCATTAAACTAGGAGTGGCCTTTCTAGTACCCATTCGGATTTGCTTCCGTTCTATTTAGATTTTTAATTTTGGGATTAAAGATTTTAGCCTTTTAGAAATTTGATTCGGATTTCGTTCAGATCTTTGCGGATTCGGTTCAGGTTCGGATAACTCATCTAAAAATAAAAATAATATATAACATACAGAATTTGAATAATATATGTCAAAATACCTAAAGTTAACATATAAATTATTTTGGCTTAATTATATCAATGGAAAATCAATAGATATTTTAAATATTTTTTTGGTATTTTGAATATTGTTTAGCTATTTTAAATTTTACATTGGACTATTTGTATAAATTTTTAAATACTTTAGACATCTTCAAAATATCTTATACATTTTGGATATTTTGGATATTAAATCTAAAAATAGCTAACATATTCAAGTATATAAATTTGATTAGGATATATTCTGATACCTAAATATTTCGGTTCGGATAAGTCTCGGTTCGAGTTTTTTAGATATCAAAAATATAAACTCGTTCGGATATTTAACCAATTTTTTATTTGGATTTGGTATTATTTTTGAATCAGATTTGGTTTAGTTCTTCGAGTTCAGATTTTTTTTATTTTAGCCCTACATTAAACACCGTTTTAATTTTTCATCGTATTAAAAGCATTACAATACCAGTTTTTTAACTTTTTCGGAAGAATATCGTGAAGATTTATGCTTTTAGTTGTTTTTAGTTTAATAATTATTTAAAGATATGGTAGGAGATCAACCTCTTTTTTATTGGGGATGATTGGAAGTAGCTGTAGCTTTATATTTTTTTGCTGTAAAAATAAGACTGTAAATTTTTTTTGTTGTGGATGTTAATAATTTTGTTGTAGGATTTTAGCTGTAGGTTTGAAAATATTTAATGACTTACATATAAATTTTCTAAAGCAAAAAATAAGTGATCTAGGTTTATTGCTTTCCACAGCTAAACATAAACAAAATGAAAAGAAAAATCTGTAGCTTTAAGAATTCTTTACAAAGCATGTTTGGTAAAAAATTATACTTTAGAAATAATTTAGGCTGTAGAAATATCCTACAGCACTTCTAAAGAGCTTGCCAATCTACCCAATTGTATTTGCTAAGAACGATTTAAAAATAACATTTTCAATTTAAGACATAGAAGAAACTGTTCACTATGCCCACCATATCTTTAATAGATTGTTTTGAAAATAATTTTATTAATTTTGATAATAATTATTTGGTTGTCAACCAGAGAAACATCAACAAATGTAACTAGTGTGCACTAGGTGAATGATGATTATTATCCCGAGATTCCATTTTGTGTATACAACAACAATATATACTTGAATATTTTTCTTCACAGCCTCCTGTCATGTACCCTAATTTTATACAGTTTTGTATACATCCTTGGCTGACCTTACAAGGTGGTCTCCTTACGGGACATATACGGATTTGTCCTAATTGGGATGCAAAAAAATTAAATGATCCATCAGTTATCAATTCTTAAGTAGAACAATAGTACACAGTTTTTTTTTTTTTGGGACAATTTAACTTTGAAAAAATGTTTACCTGAAGCCATTGGTAAAAGGATAAACGTAGATACCATCAATGAAAATAACAAAAGAGATGAAAACTTGTTTGCTGCCATTTCTTGTGATTTAGAATATGCAACAACTATTTTTCTTCTTCTGGAAGTCCTTCAATTATATAAACCAGTTAAAAGGTAAGATCCAAACGGAAAATTAGAATTAATTTACCAAATAACGCCTTTTGACTAAAAATAACGCACTTCTTAAAAAAGTTTTTTTGTTTGTTCGCATGCGATTAATAACGCACTTCGTTTGTGCCACTGTCACTTATGTTCGCATGTGATTAGTAACGCACTTCGTTACTAGGGACCACAGAGTGGAACCAGGAAGTATTACAACTCATATTTCCTTTCGAGGCGGAGTCAATCCTCACCATAAAACCAAGTAGTCTAGGGGCTCCTGACAAGCTCTTCTGGGTCCATATGCGAGATGGAGAGTACACAACGAAATCTGGATATGTGGCAGCAGTGGCGTTCAAAAAATGAGAAGAACGAAAGGCCGCAAAAGGCGCACCTAATAGACTGGAACAAAGGCGTTTGGAACCTGAAGACGGCTCCTAAACAACTCTTGGTCTGGAAAGTCTTGCGCGGAGCCCTACCAGTCGGCGAAAAGCTTCTTGCTAGACAAATAAATGTTGATCCAATGTGCAAGAGATGTGGGAAGCTTGAATCTATCAATCATCTTCTTTTTCAATGTGATTTTGCTGAGACTGTATGGAACACAGCTCCGTTTGCTCACCGAATTGATAGGAGACGATTGTTAGATTTGGAAACCGACTGGATGAGACTGATAGAGAACCCTTGTCTACCACCGGTGGGTATTGTTTCAGGACAACTAGCTCCCTGGATCGTTTGGAACCTGTGGACAGCTCGAAACAAGATGATCTTCAATGATAAAGTATTCACGGCAGAAGAAGTAGTGACACAGGCGGTGGTAGCTGCCAGAGAATGGCTTAACGCACAGAGTAAGGAGGAGAAGCGAGTGACACACCCAAAATCAGGCAGGACTACATCAGGTCGGGAAGTTGTGGTGCAGACAGATGCGGCGTGGAATGCTACAAGCAAGAGTGCAGGGTTAGGCTGGAGCGTGAAGAACACTGGAAGAAACTCGGGATTCCAAGCTACAGCTGAGCTACTTGCTCCACCATTGGTGGCTGAAGGTTTAGCTATGAGAGATGCAGTGAAAATGTGCAAAGAGCTGGGGCTCCGGCATATCAGATACGAGTCAGACTCCTCACAACTCATGAAGGCTTTAAACTTGAAGACAGAACCTCCAGATATCTATGGGATCGTCTCTGACATTAGGATAGAGTGTATGGAGTTTGAGAATTTTCTTTTGTTTGGATTCCTCGTGAGAGGAACGTTGCTGCTGACCGTTTGGCTAAGCAGGCTCTAAGTCGTGTATCAAGTGGTTTTACCACGCTACTCTGATGATTTAATAAAGTTGCGTTCCAAAAAAAAAAAGTTACTCTGAATAAAATCAATTTAATTAAGAGAAATTGCACTCTATGACCATCAAAAAAATTATAACTCATTGTATAACACTTTAACCTAATTAGCTAGCATACATACATTATATATTTTATGTAATAATGCATGTTTGCCCTTCTACATCACCGGTGAAACCTACTACCAAAACAATAAAATAAATACTAACTAATGTAAAAATAAAACCTACAGGTATCACATCAATATTGTTTCAGTCACATATATGTATTTTCCAACAAGTCTTCTTTTCTATTTTATATGGTATAGTTAATAGTACAAACTAGTATATACTATTTTCATATTTTAATTTAATCTAAAATATTTTACATTTAGGTTTGGGTTTAGGAATTAAAATTTAGAGTTTAATATTTAAATGGAGGTGTGCTGGGTTTAGAGTTGGAGTGGATGGGGGGTTGAAATTGACGACACAATTAATGTGTTAGTTCACAAGAGTAATCTCCATTCCATTTTAGATAATATAGGATAATAGTTTAAAATTTTATATTACTATTTTATTTTGTTTTTTTTTCTAAATATTGTAACTTTAAACTAGATTAACATTTGGGTTTGGGTTTAGGAATTCAGATTTAGGATTTAGTATTTAGATGCAGGAGTTTGGTTTAGAGTTTATGGTTTTGTTTCATATGAAGATATTCTATTTGTTTCTATTAGATATAGTACTTTTATAAATGAAATATAACACTTACTTAGCACGGTTAACTACGTGGTAAGAAGACACGTGACTTGGATGTCTTTGCTTGATTTGTTAGTTAACAGTACACAGTGAATGTGCATGTACTCCATCTCTTAAAGCGTTAATGTCATCTATATCTTCTTTTACGTATTGGATACTTGTACGTAAGTTATGAACATCTCACATAAATCGTGGGCTACATATGCTGGTGTCGACATCATTTCTTTGACGTAAGTTATCTTTTATCACAGAGAACTTATAATAACAAAGGGTATAACCGGATTAAGTAAGTGTTAAATGTTAATCAATCAATTATGTCAAAATCATAGCCATTATCTTAATTACACTTTGAATTGTAGTCATTTGGCAAATTCTCCCTTTAATTAGTTATATAATACTATATATTTAAGATCATGTAATGTAAACAAAACCAAAAATCAAACGAAAGTCAATGAAAGCTTTCTATTTTAATACTATTTTCTGTAAAACTTCACTTGACTCACATAACAGATGAATTACTCACGTAACAGATGAATCATTATTGTACTACATAAAATGCGTAAATTGTAGTAAATTTTATTTTAGTTAAACTTAAAATTGTATATTTAGCACTAAACAAACAAGTTTAATTTCTAATTTTATTATTATGTTAATTTAACGTTACTTTTTAATAAAAATTATAATTTAATTTATCAAAACCGAATTACGTTTTATAATAAAATCATACTAATTTTTATATCAAAACCACACTACTTTTTTATTTATAAAAACTATACTTTTTATCAAATTTTGCACGTATCTCGCAAACTGCATGAACCGTAGTTGAATCGTACTGCACTTAAATTTTGCACCGTTTATATTATGAAAACCGCAGTTACCATTCAGATCCAACATTTAGTACACGATGAGCATATGTTGTCTTTTCAACAAACAAGTTAGAAAAATAATTGTTTATTTACCTAATGTATTTAGAGTATTGGGGTAGTTATATATATAGCTTATTGTGCTGTTCTTTATATATATCTCATTGGCATTTACATGCAATGAGATTTTCATTAACATAAATTTTGACTGTGAAGTTGGTCAACAGAACTCATACTCAAAATTTACATTAACATAAAGTTTAACTAAAAAGATTTTTTAACAATATTTATATATCAATACTATTAAAACAAAAACACTTTTTGGATTTATCCTTTACTTTTCAAAGAAAATTACAAGATAAGCCACTTACATTTAATTATTTATTTAAAATTTAATCAAGGATATAATTAATGAAAAAAATGCATCCCCTCTCAACCATAATATCTACTTACCTTAATATGAAATCTGTATTATTTCACATATCCCCTCTTTTGTAAGAGACATTAAATATTATTAGATTTATAAGTTTATTAATACATTATAGTTCTGTGAAGTTGGTCAACATAAATCATATGATTTCACATATCCCCTCTTTTGTAAGAGACGTTACTTATTATTAGATTTATAAATTTATTAATACATTATAGTTCCGTGAAGTTGGTCAGAAATCATAATAAAGTTGAAAAACATTTCAAAAAAATTTAATTATAAAGATTTTTTGTAATATATATCAATATACTATTATAACAAGAACACTTTTTTGTTTACTCTTTACTTTTCAAATAAAATTACAAGTTATGCCATTAACAGTTAATTATATCTATGAAAATTAATCAAGGGTATAACTATAGACAAAAATGACTCAACCATAACATCTACTTACCTTAAATATGAAATTTGTATTATTTCGCATATCCCCTCTTTTGTAAGAGATATTAAATATTATTAACTTCTACAAAATCTTATATAATAAAAATATGTTCATCTCTCATGAGTGCATCACGTCATTAACGTGTATGATGTTAGGAGTTTTCAAGGCTCCTAAGACAAATGTTGTAGTATGAGTGAATGTCGAACCAGTTCTGAGGGATATCAAAGCACCGAGAATGCAAGTACTCACTTAATCTAAGTGCAACCGATGATTTAGATGGGTTTTAAACTACTACTAATACTAGAAAGCAATTACAGAATGATACTTTCTT
The DNA here is from genome assembly GCF_020379485.1 of Brassica napus. Classification (NCBI taxonomy): domain Eukaryota; kingdom Viridiplantae; phylum Streptophyta; class Magnoliopsida; order Brassicales; family Brassicaceae; genus Brassica; species Brassica napus. Next base: position 27,964 of record NW_026014308.1, on the reverse strand, counting down.
GATTAAGAGAAAAGAGAACTCATGGGCATAGGGATTAGACCTTGGGTGATCAAGTATCAAACTAAGGATGGCAAATGATCAATCAAACTATCGACCTTAAGCCTAGACACAATTCTAAGCAAGCTCTATGTCTAGATGAATGCTCATTTGCTAACATATCTCAAACATCAAATGTCTTTGGTCGAATAATGTGAAAGCAATCATTACTAACAAGTCTATTAGCTATCTTAGCGCATTTAGCAACAAATGTCTTTGGCAAAGTATACTAAAAGCCTAGGAGAGTTGTCTCAGGCATTTCATCAAACACCTTTTGGATGGGAAATGCCTATTGATCAACTTTTGAGTGGCCAACTCAGAAGATGCATTATGTATACTCTACTATCAAGGAACAAGAACGATCTACACTAAAACATCCTAGAACTAACCTAATCACCCTTGATCTCTCTAACCCATGAATTCAAAAGGTGATTACTCACTAATCTCCATGATTCCTCTTCAACCCATATTGGATTTCAGATTAATCATGTAGAGAAATAGATAAGAAATCAACAAGAACACAAGATGAAAGCAATCTGAATCTCCAGAAGTTTTACTAGTTGTTCTCCGTAAAAAGATCCCCCGCCTCCAATGGCTTACAAAAGTCCTTAACTTAGGTTTTTTGGCAATGTAAAACGTGCATAATGAAATGACCAAAAGTCCCTTAGAAAAACATGAGTTTGACAGGCAAATAGATGCGGAGCGACCTCGGCATGTCGCTCCGACAAGTCGCTCCGGCCTTCGGGAGCGACCTCAGTGGGTCGCTCTGAGAGGTCGCTCCGGGCTTTGTTTTGTGTCTTCTCGCCATGGAAACGCGAGCAACCTCGGAGCTTCGCTCTGGCAAGTCGCTCTGGACAGGGTGCCTCGCGATAGAAACGCGAGCGACCTCTTCATGTCGCTTTGGCCAGGTCGCTGTGGGAGGGGTGTCTCGCGATAGAAACGCGAGCGACCTCTCTATGTCGCTCTGGCCAGGTCGCTCCGGGATGTGTGTCACAGCGACTTCATGTAGTCGCTCTGGGAAGTCGTTCCAGGCAGTGCTCGTCCAAAGATCACTGTAATCACCTCCCTTGAGCTCCAAATGCACCCAAATGTCTCCAGGAACTCCATGTGGTACTCCAATACCTAATAGAGACATATGTATGCAAAATGCAACCTACACATGGCTAAATCCTAATCTATATGATGAAAATGCACATGAATAAATGGATAAAACAATGTGAATATGCAAGATATCAACTCCCCCAAACTTATTCTTTTACTTGTCCTCAAGTGAACTTTCTAGAACTTATAGGGAGAGAGGTTTGAAGGTGGGAGCTCATAGCCAAAAGAAACACACAAAGCACTCAAATAAACATCTAAATTCGGCATTAGTACACCCTCTCTTATTATACTCTAGCTTCTCTAGGCCTATCTCAACTCTTTTCATCCCTACACTCATCATCATGCATTCACACATGCAAATCAGCCAACTCTCAAGTTCATTAAGCATAGCATCAAGTGAATTCTTGCAAATGGTCAATTGGTCCAAATCATTTGGGTAAGGGGAGGCTTTTAATCAAGTGAGTCAAGGGGTTCAAGATATATGATATTTAAGGTGGTATACTCTCAAGACAAGTAGCCTTGACATTGCACATAATATATCTAAGAAAGGGATCAACTCATGCATACAATGCTCAATCTCCATTGTTCTACCCTTTTCCCAAACATATATGATACACATTCATTTCCCCATTCCAAACCCAACTCACATCTCTCACCCAAGGACTTCAAAAGCATTTCCCAACATAAAACTCGTTTTTTTTACAAGGGATTTCTTACACTTTTTGAACACCTCTTAGCTCATACTAATTTTGCTAGCCCCGTTTCTTTACTATTTCTCTTCTTTTTTTTTTATGTTCGGAGGCCAAGACTTTTCACAAATTGAGCTAGAAGTTTCTCTACTTATCCCATAAAGACTAGTCAATTAAGCACAAGAGTTCACTTTTTTCCTTCAACTTTCTCATACTCCCAAATCAAACTTTACAACACTCACCCCCATCCTATGGCTAGACAATAAGGTGCCTAATCTAGCAAGAATGAAGATCAAGCATTGTCGTTCCCGATACTCTCAACATTATGTGCATGTAAGACTTTCCGAAAAATGCCTCACTCATCAAACAATGAAAGCTTAAAAGAAGAGAAAGGTTTTGGGAGTGGTCTACCACTAGAGTTTGTCAAAATAAGATTGGCATAAAGGATGTGACAACTCAAGTGTGTATAGCCATGACTCAGTACACAAGGGACCATGAGCAAGAAGCATTAAGTTCGTTCAGTTCAAATAAGGTTGTAGTTGACTTCAAAGACTGAATTTCAGCAATCAACAAGTTTCAAGAAGAGTTTTCAAGGCTCGAAGCATACAAGTCTTTTTGAGAGGTGCATAAGCTACTCAGGTGCAAAGTAATGTTCTTTACAAGGCATTTCAAATCATTGCTCCCAATGCAAGTAAATGCAACCTATATGCTCTAGACTCTCCTAGAAATGCAAATGATGCAAACTAAATGATTTTTTTTTTTTTGTGTTTTTCAATTTTTTTTATGCAAATAGGTATGCAATGCATGACTCAATGAAACAACATCAAAGCAAACATGATCAAATACTTGGTACCTCCCCCAAACTTAAATGACACAGTCTCTGTGTTGTCAAGGAGAGAGAGATACCCAAAAAGAGAAAACTAATATGCAAAAACGAAATGGTATATACAAGGGAAAGTAGTGGGTTACCTTCTATGGGGAATGAGTAGAGGGAGATGCTCCCTCCTCGTCGTCTTCAGGTGGTAACTCTTCAAGGTGCTCATCAGCAGGAGTGCCCATCTCTTCAATGTAGAAGGCTTGCCCGAACACAGTTGGTTTTCTCATTTTCCCCTTGATGTCAAAGTGGAGGATGTTCTCTTTACCCAAATGGAGATCAATCGTGCCTTCATTCACATTAACAATAGCTCCTGCTGTAGCTAAGAATGGCCTTCCTAGAATCAATGGGTCTTGAGGCTCCTCACCCATCTCAAGCACCACAAAATCTGTAGGTATCTCATACCTTCCAATCTTCACAGGGAGGTCCTCTAAGATGCCCACAGGGTACTTCACTGAACGATCAGCTAACACCAGAGAGAGTCTACACTTCTTGTACTGAGTGAATCCAAGCTTCTTTGCAACAGACAAAGGCATCAAGCTGACACTAGCTCCCAAATCGCAGAGACATTTCTCAAATACCATAGGTCCAAGAGCACAAGGTAGTGTGAAGCATCCTGGATCCTCTAACTTCTCTGGAACATCAAGCCTCTGAATGATGGCACTGCACTCATGGGTAAGAATCATCATGCCTTCCATCTCCTTCTTCTTTGCAGCTACAACATCTTTCAGGAACCTGTTGTATTGAGGAATCAACATGAAAGCATCGATGATGGGCATTGCAACCTGAGCTTCACTCATTTGCTTCTCAAACAGAGCTTTGTACTTCTCTAGCAGCTGCCTCTTGAATCTACCAGGGAATGGAAGTTTGGGTTCATAGGGAGGAGGAACAAAAGAATTCTCATTTGCTGGAGCAACAACTTCACCATCTTTCACTGTTTTCTTCTCTTCCCCAACTTTTCCTTTACCTTTGGCTTCCACAATCTTCTCCAAGATTTCATCATTGATTTTCTCATCAACAATCACCACTTCATCATCAAAGTTGATGGCCACCTCCTCACCTAGTTTCTCAGCATCCCTAGTGAGGGTTGTAGGAGGTAACTGCTTACCACTCCTAAGGGTGATAGCTTTGGTCTCCTTGGGGTTTTGGTCAGATTTTCCAGGTAGAGATCCTTGCTGGCGATTTTGGTGAGTATTCATGGAAGCAAACTGATTTTCTAAATTCTTGACTGTAGAAGCAAGATGTGAGAATTTGTTGTTGAGCTCATTATAGCTCCCATCAATCTTGGAATGAAGGTTCTTCAACTCATAACCAACATGCTTCTCACTTCTAGTCTGAGACTCCAAGATTTGTTTCAGTAAGGTATCAGTGATGCTCTCTTGAGGAGCAGAGGAACCAGACGAGGGGTTTTGCTGAGGCTGATAGCTGCCTTGCTGGTTGTTTCTAGGCGGATAACCACTCTGTTGGTTATTGGGATAGGATTTCTGTTGGTAGTTGTTGTACTGAAAGTTGGGCTCTTTTTTTGACCAGCTACCATTGTTGTTGATGAAACACAGCTCTTCCTGACCTTCCAAACCCTCAACCTCATGGACAACAGGTGGTGTCTCTTGGCTTGGGTTACCAACAAAGTGAAGCTGCTCTTAGGTGGCTTTATCAGCAATGAGGATGTTTATCTTATCATGTAGAGCTTTCAACTCCTTCCTCGTCTGCTTATCATCTGTTCGACTGCCTCTGTCGTGGTCTCCACTGTAGACTGCATCAATCTTTACCATGTTGTCAACCAGCTCCTCTGCATCTTCCTCAGTTCTCCCCAAGAAGAACCCATTGCTAGTTGTATCCAGTCTGGCTCTATACTTAAGAAGAGCACCACGGTAGAATGTGCTCAGCAAGCTCTCCTTAGAGAAACCATGGTGTGGGCATTGAGCTTGGTAGCCCTTGAATCTCTCCCAGGCTTCACTGAAGCCTTCCAAGTTCTTCTGTTGAAAGCTGGAAATCTCATTTCTCAGCTTAGCAGTTCTTGAAGTAGAGAAGAACTTCTCCAAGAATGCTTTCTTGCAGTCATCCCAAGTGGTGATAGAGTCGCTGGGTAGAGACTTCTCCCACTGACGTGCCTTATCCCCCAAAGAGAAAGTGAATAGCGTAAGCTTTAAGGCATCTTCGGACACACCATTGGTTTTTGACAACCCACAGTAGCTGTTGAACTTGTCCAAGTGATCAAATGGGTCCTCTAGAGCCAAGTCATGATACTTGTTGTTCTCGATCACGTTGAGGAGTCCTGATTTGATCTCAAAGTTGTTGGCTGCCACGGCGGGTGCTCGGATTCCCAATCTATGACCATGAATGTTGGGGCGGTCATAAGTGCCAATGGGTCGAGCTGGTCGCCGTGGTGGAACGTTGTTAGCTCCATTGGCGTTCGCATCATTTTGAGGTATGTCTCCTATATCAGTATCCAATCTCTACAAGTGAGCCTGTTGCTATTCTTCTCTTCTCTTTCTAGCACACTCTCTCTCTAAAGCTCTGATGTCTGCTGCTCTTGGAACTAGGTTTGATGGACCCCTGCTCCGCAAGTTCATAAACCTGTAGATGAAAGGGAGGTGAAGAAGGAGAATCAGTAACAAAAGAAAATAAAAATGACTTAGTCTCAAGTAAGTGACTAAATCTCAATGTTCAAATTTACTCAGAATTTGGCAACGGCGTCAATTTGATGTTAGGAGTTTTCAAGGCTCCTAAGACAAATGTTGTAGTATGAGTGAATGTCGAACCAGTTCTAAGGGATATCAAAGCACCGAGAATGCAAGTATTCACTTAATCTAAGTGCAACCGATGATTTAGATGTGTTTTAAACTACTACTAATACTAGAAAGCAATTACAGAATGATACTTTCTTGACTAAGGGAAAAGAGAACTCATGGGCATAGGGATTAGACCTTGGGTGATCAAGTATCGAACTAAGGATGGCAAATGATCAATCAAACTATCGACCTTAAGCCTAGACACAATTCTAAGCAAGCTCTATGTCTAGATGAATGCTCATTTGCTAACATATCTCAAACATCAAATGTCTTTGGTTGAATAATGTGAAAGCAATCATTACTAACCAGTCTATTAGCTTCTTAGCACCTTTAACAACAAATGTCTTTGGCAAAGTATACTAAAAACCTAGGAGAGTTGTCTCAGGCATTTCATCAAACACCTTTTGGATGGGAAATGCCTATTGATCAACTTTTGAATGGCCAACTCAGAAAATGCATTATGTATACTCTACTAGCAAGGAACAAGAACGATTTACACTAAAACATCCTAGAACTAACCTAATCACCCTTGATCTCTCTAACCCATGAATTCAAAAGGTGATTACTCACTAATCTCCATGATTCCTCTTAAACCCATATTGGATTTCAGATTAATCATGTAGAGAAATAGATAAGAAATCACAAGAACACAAGATGAAAGCAATCTGAATCTCCAGAAGTTTTACTAGTTGTTCTCCGTAAAAAGATCCCCCGCCTCCAATGGCTTACAAAAGTCCTTAACTTAGGTTTTTTGGCAATGTAAAACGTGCATAATGAAATGACCAAAAGACCCTTAGAAAAACATGAGTTCGACAGGCAAATAAACGCGGAGCGACCTCGGCATGTCGCTCCGACAAGTCGCTCCGGCCTTCGGGAGCGACCTCAGTGGGTCGCTCCGGGCTTCGTTTTGTGTCGTCTCGCCATGGAAACGTGAGCGACCTCGGAGCGTCGCTCTGGCAAGTCGCTCTGGGAGGGGTGTCTCGCGATAGAAACGCGAGCGACCTCTCTATGTCGCTCTGGCCAGGTCGCTCTGGGAGGGGTGTCTCGCGATAGAAACGCGAGCGACCTCTCTATGTCGCTCTGGCCAGGTCGCTCCGGAGTGTGTGTCACAGCGACTTCATGTAGTCGCTCCGGGAAGTCGCTCCAGGCAGTGCTCGTCCAAAGATCACTATAATCACCTCCCTTGAGCTCCAAATGCACCCAAATGTCTCCAGGAACTCCATGTGGTATTCCAATACCTAATAGAGACATATGTATGCAAAATGCAACCTAGACATGGCTAAATCCTAATCTATATGATGAAAATGCACATGAATAAATGGATAAAACAATGTGAATATGCAAGATATCAGTGTACATCCTGGAAACGACACGTGTCCAATTCTAAAATGATTAGCTTTGAGCCCACATGTTTCATTTTCTTCTTCAATACAACATAGACAAAGCATCCACAAAGTCGCCGCCAATGAACGGTTTCTTTTGCCGCGAATCTGCAATAAAGCTCTATCTGTTTGTTGTTAGGAGTCACCGTCATTATTTATTATTGATATATTATAGTTTTGTGAAGTTGGTGAATAGAACTAACTCATAATGAAGTTGAAAAACATTTTAAAATTCCCATTAACATAAAATTTTATTATAATTTTTTTCTTAATATATATCAATATTATTAAAATAAGAACACTTTTTGGGGATTTACCTTTTAGTTTTTAAATAAAGTTACAAGTAATGCTATTGACATTCAATAATTTATATAAATACTAATCAATGCTATAATTAAAACTAAAATGGCGCAACAGACAATTTCAAATATGTCCTAATCTAAGCGCTTCCTAGAATCCAAAAGAAGACAACAGGCTGGGAAGACACGCTCCATGCTAATTGAGGAGGATTGCGTCGAAAGCTCTAGCCTGACGACCACTCGGAGATGGCTCTTCAAGACTAACAAAGAACAAACACTTTCATGAGGCACGGGAGAAACCCTTATCAAGCGCAGGCGGTCAAACATCTCCCCAATCCGGCCACGCGCTATAAGAGAAGCTCAAACGGATAAGCGCTTGCTTTAACAGAGGTCCGAAGAAATACCCTGAAACTTCAAATATGAGGTGAGATACTGGAAGAGCTAAAACGATTCCTCAAAAACAGGCGAGTACCATGATAGGCAAGAGCTTAGCCCTTTAGATCTAAGGGAAAGGGAAGAATCTGTCCTCCAAAATGCCCAAATCACAAAGACGAGTCAGCTATCCACAAACAAAGAACTTCCATGCGTGCTGGTGCTTGAAACAAGGAAGATAGGTCCTCGGTATCATGCCAAACCTGTTGCAAATTTAGTACAAACTCATCTATGAAGTGTATAATGTCATAAGTGTCAAAGAACCAGTATTTAAAGTAATAAGAATACTTAAATAGCAAAATTCAAATAAAAACAGGTTCAGAAGTAAACCTTACCAGCCCATTGAAGATAACAAGTCAGTCCTTTTAGTGGTTCTCCTAATGATTTCAGAGCCTCCGAGTCGGTGACATTGACGGTATATATCTCAACACCTTTCGTGTCTTCTGCATAGGCCACCAATTTATGATCTGGACTAGCCTGAACACAGGATTAAGAAAATGAAACAGCATTGTTAACAAGGAGCAGTTTTTAAAATCTATTTCTAGCGAAGTTTCTCAGTCTTCTAACCTTGAAGGCACCAATACTGTAGTAGTCGTACTCCTGGGCCTTGATATTCTCATCCAATATGATATGCTCAGGAGGAGCTTCTGGACCAGTTGGCATAGTATCATACACAGAAGGCTCAGCTTTGTTGTCAGCGATCAAACGCCTACAGTGCTGAGCATATTCCATTCCTTGAAGGTTCTTCTTGTAGTAGTAGTAAGGACCCTTTCTTAGAGGTGCAGATATATCATCTTCCTTGATCCTCCCTCTTGCTTAGTCCCTGCAAAAACTTGTAAATAAATATATTATCAATTCAAAAACTATTAGAATAAATTATTTTCTGATTTTGAATTATGTAATAATTAATTAATTATTAAAAAATTATATACGATAGTCTTTTTGTAAATATCTTTTATTATGTAAAATAAACATAAAACATTCATATATACATAAAACTATATACATAGATTTATTATTTTTAAATTATTATGATGTAGAATATTTTCGGATAACATAATATAAAACCTTTTTAGATAATGATGAATAATGATGATTATCAAATTAATGAAATTCGTTTTTAATTTAGGGGCAATTATACATTAACAAATATAATCTAAATAATTATTAAGAGTAATGAAGATTTTAAATGCTCTGACTTTTAACGTTTGAACGAAAAATCAACATAACTATTTTTGAATTTTTTTGCCAGTTTCTATCTTAGGTGATAATATATATATATATATATATATATATATTAAAATAAAGTTTATTTAATATTACTAAACCAAATATAATATAAACATAAATATACAGTATTTTACTATTACTAAATTAAATATAATATAAACTTAACTATGATACTAAAAAGTTCTTAATTATTATCAAGATAATGATAAATTATTAGCTATATCACTAACGTTATTTATTAAAATTAATAATTATGCATAAAATATGACTAAACCTAAAATCATGGGCGCATTAAAAATCATATATATTAAAATTAAATTTATATATATATTAAAATTTATATTTATATATAACCAAAACTATTCATTTTTACCACCACTAAAAGAGGCATTTTCAAAAATAATTTCTTCATTAAGTGGCAAAAGAGTCTTATATCTTTGTACTCTATATATATAATAAATTATTATTTAAAAAAAATAAACAAATATTTTTTTAATATTTTCGAATTATACTTTTTCAAATTCAGACTTTTTTATAAAAAAAATTTTGAATTTTTTTTCGAATTTTTTTTTTTCAAAATTTCTTTTTGAAAATCAAAAATTATATTTGAAACTATTTTTTAAGTATAAATTTCACATTCCAAAATCTCTACCCCACCCCTCAACTTTAAACCCTAAGTCTAGATTAGTTAACCCTAGGTGTATAAGTGTCTTTTACCCTTCATTAAAAATGAGGGTAAAAGTAATTAGTATAAACATGAAAAGTGGTATTATGAATATGGTATTTGTGGCAATTTCTCTATAATAAATAACCAAAATTTTCTAAAACTAAGGACAACATGACAAACAAGCAAAATAACCTAAAACTATGGAGAGAATAACAAATCAGCAAAATCACATATCCCCTCTTTTGTAAGGGACATTGAATATTATTAGATTAATAAATTTATTGATATATTATAGTTCTCTAAAGTTGATCAACAGAAATCATAATAAAAATTTTCTTTTCAAAATTTCCACTAACGTAAAGTTTAACTATAAAGATATTTTGTAATATATAAATCTATCTATACTTAAAGCAGAATCTCGCCCATAGTTTTTTGAGTTATTTACCAAGGAATGCCATTGTCTTTTCATTTTTAAAAATTAAATGTCGCCAATAAATTTATTACCAGTCATAATCCATCGACAATTATACCTCATAGCCCAAATACGTGATTAAGCCTGATCAAAAATTATACCTCATAGCCCATTGCACCTATTCAAGCCCGAGCCCTATCTTTTTAAAATCAAAACAGAAATAATTGTTCAGCCCAATTTTGTTAATGTATAGAGACTCATCATTCATGAAATTAATATAGACACTACGTACCACTCTTGATAAAAACCATAGCACAAAGATTATTATCAAGTATTATGAATATAATACAAAAAAAAGAAAATTTCTATTTTTAATAGTATAGATGACACACACATATATATATATATATATATATATCAAAAAATATTAAAATAAATATATTCATAAAACAAGTTACTATGGTATATTTTGTATTTCTTAAAACAATATTTATTTAAAAATAGATTTATTTTTAAAACAATCAATAATCTAAATTTATATAAATGGTTTATATATTGTTTGGATACCATATCTATTCTAACTATATTTTTCAAATCATCCCCAAATTTTCGTAATGATTTAAAAAGATTAATTTACTCATAAATTTCGGCAGTAGAGGAAGGTATGCCTTTTAAGATCACAGGATTAAGCAAGTATTAATAATTGAAACAATATAATATTCCCTATGTGATTATCCGACTTTAAAGGTGGAAGGTACGATTTAGCTACAATCATGGTGCAAGTAAATGTATAACCAAATATAGAAAACGAATATACGTTTAAGCTACATTCACGGTTTAAAAAAATTTAATCTATAATTATATTTCGTGTATAATACTCACATAATATCTTTGGTTTCAAATTGGTAACTGAATTTACTACTATTAAATACTACTATTAACTAGAACCATGGAATTCGTCTTGGCTAATGAGAATGTAAGCAATCCTAAACTTTTCATTCACGTTTTTTTATTAGAATGTTATTATTCTAAATGATGTTAATATTCTAAATGTATTTGGAACATGTACAAGGGGCATAAAATTCATGCAAGCTGCAAAAAAACTTACATTGAGAGTAAAGGAAGCCTTCTTCCGGTTGGAGCATGGCATATCAAGTGACAAACCTTTGGAGTTTTGTCAGATGAATACCAAAACGAACGATTTCAGATTGATCTTTCTTTGACTGCCTCAGATCTGCTTCGATTTCATTAGGAGTACACATTAAACCCGATTTGAAACCACATGCAAAAGATAGCAAAAACCAAAAAAAATTGCTTTAACAAATATTTTGTGTTTAACCATATATCAAGGATGAAGAAAATAAGGAAATGATTTACCCTGGAGATGAAGCTGAATCAGATCGTCCATGACTCGATAACTCTCTACAATCGCCATTAAAGAGAATTTTTTTTTTTTTGAGTTTGCAAACTGATGTCTGAAAGAAGATTGTTTTCTTTTTTTGTTAACGATGTCGGTTGACATCAAAAGATAACGACTGGGGTTGGGCCAATTTTTATGTATGTGGTCTGATGTGGGCTTTGCATAATTTTTCTTTTTCAATTAATATGCTGGCCCAATTTAATTTTGTATACGTTAAATGTACCAAAAACAATTATATAGCTGGTGAGTATTTATTTTAAAATTTCCCAAACATTTGCTTAAAAAATGGTGAGTATTTATTTCTTTGTATTTAGAGTGGCCATTGTATTTATATATTTTTAAAATTGTATAGATATTGTTTACAATATATAAATACATGTGTGCTAATATATGACTTCTATTTATATTGTTTTATATACAAAATCTAGTGTACTATTATAGCAAAAACACTTTTTTGGTTTACCCTTCACTTTTCAAATAAAATTACAAGTTAAGCCATTAACAGTCTATAAAAATTAATCAAGGGTATAATTATAGACAAAAATGGCTCAACCATAATATCTACTTACCTTTTTTTATTATTTTTTGTCCTCAACTTTACAGACTCCTACTGACTCTGTGAACCACACTGGGAGATATTGATCCATGCGAACGACAAAAGACGTTTTTTCCTAGCACTGCGGGCTAAGCTATCCGTCTTCTTATTCTGCGTTCTTGAAACATAGATAATCTCTGCACGAATAAAACTCTTTTCAGACTGTATATATCTTCCAAATAACTTGCAAACGCTAGCCATTCTTCTGGTTCTGAAACCATCTTCACCAATTGAGAACAATCCGTTGCAAATGTAACCTGAAATTGTCGTACGTTTTTCATGCATTCCATTGCCCATAGTAAAGCTTCCATCTCTGCATGAAGAGGAGAGAGTGAAGCCCTAACATTTCTTGCTCCCATTAAACCCTCAAATCCTTTTAAGGTACTGTACCGTCCTTGACCTGAAAACTATCATTTTCTTTCCAGGAACCATCCGTAAAACACCTTCTTCCTGGAATTGACGGAAGAATCGTAGCCTCTATCTGTGAAGTCCTCCTTGAATCATTCAATATTTGTGCTTCAGCCCAGAGTTTCGATTCCGTTTCAGCCAGTTTAAGGGTATCCATAGGATCCACATCAATATTACTAAAGACTTTATTATTTCTTCCTTTCCAGGTATACCAAAGTATCTACTTACCTTTTCATGTTTTCATATATTTTACTAATATTGTTCTTCAAACATCTTTTTGATAAAAATCATGTGAGATCATTTTTAATTTTATATGTTAGGCTGATTGCTTTAATAAAGTTTTATAAACATTAATTGTATCATTTTATTGGTAAATTACAATAAAACGTATAAAAAGCCATTATATACTTTTTTTACTAGTAATGATTTTAGTTTAAAAAGTTATTGTAGGTTATAAAAATCTTTAGGTTTGTTTCATCAAAACCTGTCTGTTTAATTTAATGAAGATTTGGATTATAAATTTCTGAAAACAAAATTTGTCGAACGTAATATAGTAGTGTTATTTAAAAACAAATTTTTTAATGAGCGAATAAATATGCTAATTCATTTGATTCATAAAAATAGCTTGAAAATGCATAAATAAAATGGCATAATTAATAATATTTTCTTATACAAGTGAATTACTTTTACCATTATTTAATTTAATAAAATTTTGCAAATGTATTGTTAAGTCAAAGACTGAATTGGCTCGATAAAAAGAACTATAAATCAATCTTTATTCTTTTGAAGAACTTGTAAAAACTATTATAAATTTAGATGACTTTCTACAGTTGAGCAATATAAATAAGAAAATTCTAAATACAAAAATTTCAGTCTCTATTTTATTTATTTGATTAGGTTAACTATTGTTATATTAACTATCTTTTTTATTTTGATGTATATGCTATTTGTATGTTTTGACATACTTTTTGAGATAACTTTTATTAAAAAAAACTCATGTTACTTTTGGAAATATTTAGCATATATACCAATTAAGTTAGTTCTGTTTACTTTTTGTTTGTTTGTACTAGTTGATATTTTTAAGTTTATTTTAATAGATTTGTTTTTTGGAACTTTTAAAAAATTTAAAATATTAAACTATGATTGTGATTTGACAGATTTTGATATTTTTAATTATATGTGTATATTTTAAAAAGCATATAGCTCCTACCGTAAAAAGGTTTTGGACATAATTTTGTTTTTCTTGTTAAACTTTTTAGAGAAATTCCCTAAGATAGCATTTTTAAGTTTGTCACAAAAATAGCCTTCAATGAAGAAAATAACCAAAATAAGTTTTATTAAAGGGTAACCATAGGGTTAACTAATCAAGACTTAGGGTTTAGAGTTAAGGGGTGGAGTTTTAGGCATAGGGTTTCAAATTTTAAAAAATTAAAATTAAAATTAAAATTTTCAAAATAAAAACATGGATATTTTGGTCTTTTTTTTAGGGCTATTTTGTGACAAAAACTTAAAAAAAGCTATTTAAGAGAATTGTCCAACTTTTTTATGTCTAGTTTTTAATAAGTTTGTATATATATTAAAGTAACTTTTAGATAAAAAAAAATTACAATGATGATTTGACATATTTTGATATTTTAAAATTATATGTAGATCAATCATACATAAATATATTTTTATTCATATAATGAAAATACATAAAAATGAGAGGTTAATTAGTTAGGAATGCACTAGGTGATGAGGATTATCCTGAGATTTCATTTTGGGTATACAACAACAATATATACTGGAATGTTTTTCTTCACAGCCTCTTGTCATGTACCCTAATTTTCTACAGTTTTGTATACATTCTTGGCTGACCTTACAAGGTGGTCTCCTTATACCGGACATATACGGATTTTTCCTAATTGGGATGCAAAAAAATTAAATGATCAATCAATTATCAATTCTTAAGTAGAACAATAGTACACAGTTTTTTTTTTTGGGACAATTTAACTTTGAAAAAATGTTTACCTGAAGCCATTGGTAAAAGGATAAACGTAGATACCATCAATGAAAATAATAAAAGAGATGAAAACTTATTTGCTGCCATTTCTTGTGATTTAGAATATGCAACAACTATTTTTCTTCTTCTGGAAATCCTTCAATTATATAAACCAGTCAAAAGGTAAGAGATCCAAACGGAAAATTAGAATTAATGGCAACGACGTTTTTACAATATGCGGGACGGTATTAATGGACCCAACAGCAATGTTACCAATCACACACATTTAACAAATAGTTTTTTTTTGTTTGTTCGCATGTGATTAATAACGCACTTCGTTGGTGCCACTGTCACTTATGGTATGGTTTTCATCTTCGGTGCGTTTTTTTTCCCGTTATTTTAGTTAAATAGTTACTCTGAATAAAATCAATTTAATTAACTATATAATACTATATATTTAAGATCATAAAATGTAAATAAAACCAAAAATCAAACGAAAGTCAATGAAAGCTTTCTATTTTAAAAACTATTTTATGTAAAACTTCACTTGACTCACTTAACAAATGAATTACTCACAGATGAATCATTATTGTACTACATAAAATGCGTAAATTATAGTCATTTTTATTTTAGTTAAATTTAAAATTGTATCTTTAGCACTACACAAACAAGTTTAATTTCTAATTGTGTTATTATGTTTATTTTACATTACTTTTTTAATCAAAATTATAATTTAATTTATCAAAACCGAATTACGTTTTATAATAAAATCATACTAATTTTATATCAAAACCGCACTTCTTTTTTATTTATGAAAACTGCACTAATTTTTATCTAATCTGCATTTATCTCATAAACTGCATAAACCGTAGTTGAATCGTACCGCACTTAAATTTTACACCGCTTATATTATAAAAACCGCGGTTACCATTCAGACCCAACTTCTGTGTTTTCAACAAACAAGTTAGAAATTTAATTGTTTATTTACCTAATGTATTTAGAATATTGCGGTAGTTATGTATAGCTTATTGTGCTGTTCTTTATATATATATATATATATATATATATATATATATCTCATAGGTATTTACATGCGATGAGATTTCCATTAACATAAATTTTGACTGTGAAGTTGGTCAACAGAACTCATACTCAAAATTTACATTAACATAAAGTTTAACTATAAAGATTTTTTAACAATATTTATATATCAATACTATTAAAACAAGAACACTTTTTGGATTTATTCTTTACTTTTCAAAGAAAATTACAAGTTATGCCACTTACATTTAATTATTTATGTAAAAATTAATCAAAGATATAATTAATGGAAAAAAATGCATCCCCTCTCAACCATAATATCTACTTACCTTAATATGAAATCTTTATTATTTCACATATCCCCTCTTTTGTAAGAGCCATTAAATATGATTAGATTTATAAATTTATTAATAGATTATAATTCTGTAAAGTTGGTCACCAGAAATCATATGATTTCACATATCCCCTCTTTTGTAAGAGACATTAATTATTATTAGATTTATAAATTTTATTAATGCATTATAGCTCTGTGAAGTTGGTCAACAGAAATCATAATAAAGTTGAAAAACATTTAAAAAAAAAATAATTATAAAGATTTTTGTAATATATATCAACATACTATTATAACAAGAACATTTTTTTGGTTTACTCTTTATTTTTCAAATAAAATTACAAGTTATGCCATTAACAGTTAATTATATCTATAAAAATTAATCAAGGGTATAATTATAGACAAAAATGACTCAAACCATAACATCTACTTACCTTAATATGAAATTTGTATTATTTCACATATCCCCTCTTTTGTTAGAGATATTAATATATTATTAGCTTCTACAAAATCTTATATACTAAAAATATGTTCATCTCTCCTGGGTGTGTCACGTCATTAACTCGCGTCCCGTAAACAACACATGTCCAATTCTAAAAAAAGTTTTGCTGCTTTCGACTGAATATATATAGGCTATCTCGTTTTCATCGTTGGACTTTCTAAAAAGATTAGCTTTAAGCTCACATGTTTCATTTTCTTCTTCAATGCACCGTAAACAAAGCATCCAAAAAGTCGCTATTTTGCTGCGAACCTGCGATGAAGATCCAACTGTTTGTCGGGTCCGAATAATTTTCCATCAAGAATAGTTAGGAGTCACCGTCATTATTTATTACTCCCTCGTTTCGATTTAAATATCGTTGTAAGGAAAATTTTTCGTTTCAAAATAAGTGTCGTTTTAGAATTTCAATGCAAAATTTATTAATAAGATTCTCCACCTTATTTTTCTATATGTTGAAATATGGTTAGATGTATAGGTAATTGTGTTTTTATTTTGGAAATATACAAAATCATATGTTTTATTAATCTGTGTGCATAAACCTAGAACGACAACTAAAATGAAACGGATGGAGTATTGATATATTATAGTTCTGTGAAGTTAGTTCTGTTAACCCACTTCACATTAACATAAATTTAATTATATTTTTTTAGAAATTTAGAAATTTCTAAAACATTTAGAAATTTCCATTAACATAAATTTAATTATAATTTTTTTTCTTTATATATATCAAGATTATTAAAATAAGAACACTTTTTTGGGATTTACCTTTTAGTTTTCAAATAAAGTTACAAGTAATGCTATTGACATTTAATAATTTCTATAAATACTAATCAATGCTATAATTAAAAACAAAAAAGGCGCAACAAACAACTTCAAATATGTCCTAATCTAAACGCTTCCCAGAATCCAAATGATGACAACAGGCTGGGAAGACACGCTCCATGCTAATTGAGGAGGATTGCGTTGATATCTATAGCCATCTTCAAGACCAACAAAGAACAAACACTTTCATGAGGCACGAGAGAAACACTTATCAAGCGCAGGCGGTAAAACAGTTCCCCAATCCAGCCACGCGCGCTACAAGGGAAGCTCAAACGGATAAGCGCTTGCTCCAACATAGGTCCGAAGAAATACCCTGAAGCTTCGAATATGAGGTGAGATGACTATAGAAATACTTCTTATAGGATACTTCTTAAAAATATAGAAATATTATAAATATATGTTTAATATATAGTAGAATATTTACTGAATTTGGATGGAAATGAGAAACATGACTATTTTAAGTAACCATAGAGCCTTCTCACTTCTCAGCAACAAAACCAAAACCGCAGAATAACATCAAACGTGTAAAATAAAAAAGAGAGACGTGCGTCTCAAGGAAATAAAGAGACCATTAAAACCTGGTACTTTTCAACCTCCCCCACCACTTCATCTTCACTCTCTCCGCTGAACCACCACTTTCCCCACTCCCAAGTTTGCCAAGTATCAGTTTCGTTTCCCTTAATCTCCCTCCATAATCCTTCTTCCACGTGTCAAACATCTGTTTCAACCTTCTTAGCTCCCTCTCCGGATCCAAGTTCGCCTCCACCTGACCAGACTTCACTTCCATCAAGAACTTTGTGTCATCACCAAACACCTGAGCTCTCTGTCCGAACTCTTCTGCTAACCGGCTTATCACGCTTAAACCCACACCAACACTTCTTGTCCTCCCATGTGTCCTGAGATCACCGCCACTTCCTGATAACTCCGTTGCGTCGCTTGCGTTCACCGACGCATCAGAGTTTCTAGCCGAGTCCTCAACCTCTAGGCTTTTCTTTGCAATGGAAAGACTTGACTGCAATGATCTCATCTGCTTTTGCCAAATCTCTTCCATTGATTTCATCTTTGTTTCGTATTCAGACCACCTGTTGTCGTACTGCTGCAGTCTTTGTCGGAGAATGTCGTTCTCCTCTTCTTTCTCACGGAGAGCAGCTTCGCTTTTCAGAACCCTGCGCTGAAGTTCTGAAATTACTGATGCCTTCACCAGCACCTCGTCTGACTCATTTCTCTGCGTAAAGAATTTTAAGTCAAAACAATGTTCATTTTATAACCTTAAGTGAGATGCAAGAAAGTAATCTAGGACCTTGGTGCCTCCAGATTTTAGCCAACCAATATCCCCAGCACATCTTCTAACCAGCTCGCCACGAATTGCTGCGAGTAAATGAAACTTTTAACATCAAATACGTTTTGACATTTTACGTTTTAATCAAAACCATTTTTTACCTGACTGTATTACAACAGATGCATCAACTGTGGCTTTATACTGTCTCTTAGCAATCCTTCTCTTAACATGGCTTTGTATAGCAGAATAAGCTCTATGCCTCCGAAGTAACTCTGTGTATTCCTTTCTTACCTTTTCTCCACGAACAACTGAAACAACAGGAGGTATGAAGAAGCCGTAGCTCAAGTTAATCTGAAACAGTCTCTACTTATATTGAATTATTGAAATGAGACAAGGGGTTATACATGATTGAAGAACGGTAACTCTTCTTTTATGCTCTCTTAGACGACTCCGTGCTTGGTGCCCTCTAAAACAGCTTTGGAGACGTAAGATCCCATGAAGAGTGCGATTCCTTGTATCTTCAAGAACCCCAATCTGCATAGGTGAGGCAAAACCTTGCAGTTAGAGTTTCTAAATTTGTGGCTCCCTTCCAGAGAAAGTCAAGACATCAGAAGACTATCTATATAGTACCTGGCCAGTTCTGAAAAACAGTTTTGTGTAGCCGACTTGATACATCTCTGGCAAGATGTTGAACTGATGAAGAATTGCAACCGAAACACTAAGAGGATCTTTTGCTGCGATGCTCTCCAGCAGAAGGAAACCATACCTAAAGTGTGACACAAGGAAAACAACATGAATGCTTGACTATTACTCATGGTTCTAAAAATCGGTCTAGGCGGCAAATTGGTCCAAAACCAAAACGATTTCTTAAAATCTGATCTAAATGAATCTAAATCTGTAAAACTAAATAATAATGTTGGTACAAATCCATAAATTTGTCTAGTTTTTTTTTATTTTGTATATCTTGTTTTGATAATTCATCAAAAAAATTCTATAAAAATCTATAAGAACAGCGAGGAGAAATTAAACAAAACAACATCACTTCATATTTACAGTGTTAGTCTTGAATATTTAATTACTAATGTTGGATAATTCCAATTAACTTGAGGAGCAAGTTAACTCATTAAAGTGAAGTTTGATGGGTTAAGAAAAAAAAAAAACATATCGAGCTTAGGAATGTTTCCATATTATTATTAGGAAAAGATGTAGCTTCGTCCTTAGGAAAAAATGTAGCTTCTTCCTATATAAAGAGTTTTCATGGAGAGATGTTTCATCAAGAGAAACACATTGAAAGGTTTAGTTTTGAGAGAGTTTCTAAATCTAATAAGAAGAGAAGTTCTTATAATCTTTGTGTTTGTGCAACTTTAATTGGTATCAGAGCTCCAGGTTTCGAAGGTCGTTTACAAGAGGAGTTGTAACTTCGATCAAAACATGGGAGACGATTCTCAAGCACGTGATAAAGGTCTTGAGATGAAGAAGGACATACGATGTCCGATGCTAACATCGACCAACTACACCGTATGGTCGATGCGAATGAAAGTGATGCTTCGTTTATACGAAGTTTGGGATACGATTGATCCAGGGAGTAACGATGCAAAGAAGAACAATATGTCGATTGCTCTAATCTTTCAATCAGTCCCAGAGGCGCTAATACTTCAGATTGGAGAACATGACACATCGAAGAAGATTTGGGAAGCTATCAAATCCCGTAACCTAGGTGCTGATCGCGTGAGAGAAGCAAGGTTACAAACTTTGATGTCTGAGTTCGACAAACTGAAGATGACAGACACAGACACGGTGGATGACTACGCAGGAAAGCTTTCAGGCTTAGCATCGAAAGCAGACGCGTTAGGAGAGATAATGGAAGCATCAAAGCTGGTAAAGAAGTTTCTGAAGGGACTTCCAAGAACGAAGTTCATTCACATTGTAGCTTCGTTAGAACAAGTGTTGGATCTAAATTCAACGAGATTCGAAGACATTGTTGGGAGATTGAAGGCTTTCGAAGAACGCATCAAAGAAGAAACCCAAGATGAAGATCAATCGAAGCTAATGTTTGTAAAGAATGATGCACAAGGTCGTGGAAGCCATAGCAACTCGCGAGGAAGAGGCAGAGGTAGAGGTTATGGTGGAAGAGGAAGAGGACGAGGAAGGTCTAATGGTTCTGATGGTCATAACAAAGGAGGAGAAGCTTCAGACAAGACCAAGAAGGACTACTCTAAGGTTAGATGTTGGCGATGCGACAAGATGGGGCACTTCGTGTCACATTGTCCTACACGACCAAGAGAAGAAGCTAACCTAACGGAATCACAAGAAGTAGATGCATTATATATGCATGAAGTAGTATTCCTCAACGAAGAGAGAGTGTTTCCTAAGAGGTTTGATGAATGCGATGGAAATACGAGTATATGGTACCTTGACAATGGTGCAAGTAACCATATGACAGGCAAGAGAGAGTTCTTCTCAAACCTAGATGAGAGCATCAAAGGCAAAGTCAAATTCGGTGATGGATCAAACGTCGAAATTGTTGGGAAAGGTTCGATCACGTTCATCGAAAAAACAGGGGGAGAGAAGAGCACTCAAAGATATCTACTACATCCCAAGTCTTAAACACAATATTATAAGTCTTGGACAAGCAACCGAGATGGGTTGTGAGGTTAATATGAAAGAAGACTTACTGATGCTGAAAGATCCCCGTGGAAGGCTATTAGTACAAGTCACAAGGCAACCAAACCGATTGTACAAGACGCCAATGGAGGTTGAATATCCGAAGTGTCTTCAAATACAAGAAACTGATGTTACATGCACGGCTAGGACATATGAACTTTGGAGTCATGAAGAATATGGTAGACAAAGAGATGGTAGTAGGGATGCCTCAGGTGATACACGAGAAAGATGTGTGCAGCGCCTGCTTAGTTGGGAAGCAAACTCGGAAGTCTTTCCTGCCTAAAGCAAAGTATCGAGCATCACACGCATTGGAGTTGGTATATGGTGACTTGTGCGGTCCGATATCACCATCAACACCAGCAAACAACTCAAGATATATGTGGACGATGCCGCTAAGAGAGAAGAGTGAAGCGTTCGATCGGTTCAAAAAGTTCAAGAAGTACGTGGAGAATCAAACGAAGCTAAAACTCAAGACTTTTCTCACCGATAGAGGAGGAGAGTTCACATCTTCTGAGTCCATTCGTTTTTGTGAAGAAAACGATGTAACTAGACATCTCACCGCATCGTACACACTATCAACAAATGTAGACAAAGAACCAGGATCATTCAAGCTTCCTCATATTGATGTTACAGAAGAAGGAGATGGTGATGGGCATCAAGATCACCAACACCACGAAGAGCAAAACAATAATGAAGAAGAAGAAGTTGTAGACCCAGATGAACAAGAGCAAGTAGTAGAGAACAACGATGCAAACCAAGACCCGCATATAACATCAAGATATGGTCATAACATCAGAAAACCAAAGCGGTTCGATGATTACATCCTACTCGCTGAAGTTGAAAGTGGCAGACTCTTGCTCACCATCGATGGTGAACCAGAAAGTTAAATCGAAGCTGCAGTAATACAAGCTTGGATCGATGCAATGAAGGCAAAGATCAAATCTATCATCAAAAACAAGACCTGGAAGCTCGTCAAGAAGCCGGCAGGTGTGAAACCGATAGGTTTGAAGTGGATCTATAAGATCAAGAGGAATGCAGATGGAACGGTGATCAAATACAAAGCAAGGCTAGTTGCAAAAGGTTACGTGCAACAACAAGGCATAGACTTCGACGAAGTATTTGCACCAGATGCTCGGATAGAAACCATACGACTACTCTTGCCGTTAGCAGCAACTAATGGATGGGAGATCCATCACTTAGATGTGAAAACTGCGTTCCTGAATGGAGACATAAATGAGGATGTATACGTTACTCAACCAGAAGGCTTTGTGGAGAAAGGAAAGGAGGATCATGTGTACAAACTTAGCAAAGCACTATACGGTTTGCGTCAAGCTCCGAGAGCTTGGAACATCAAACTCGACCGTGTTCTCAAGGAGATGGAGTTCATGAAGTGCACCAAGGAACCTGTGGTATATAAAAAGAAATAGAAGGGGGAGCTTCTGATCATAGCTATCAGACCTCGAGATGCTTACATACTATCTTGGTATAGAAGTAACGCAAGGAGCTGATGGCATTCACATCAAACAAGAAGGATACGCGCAAGGTATACTTGTCAAGACGAAGATGGAGTCATGTAACTATACTCACGTTCTGATGCACACGAGTTTGAAAGTATCAAAGGCAGAGGAGGAGCCTGAGATTGATGCAACATCGTATCGAAGCACCATAGGATGCTTAAGAGAGAGTCATAGAGAAGCAGTGAAGCATCTATACTCACGTTCTGGTACAACATCGTATCGAAGAAGTGCGATGCACCTATTAACGGTCTATGGAAGTTCATCGGAGTTCACAAGATCAACATACCCGAGATTCGAGTTGGAATTAAGAGGGAGAATGTTGGATAATTCCAATTAACTTGAGGAGCAAGTTAACTCATTAAAGTGAAGTTTGATGGGTTAAGGAAAAAGGAAAACATATCGAGTTTAGGAATGTTTCCATATTATTATTAGGAAAAGATGTAGCTTCGCCCTTAGGAAAAAATGTAGCTTCTTCCTATATAAAGAGTTTTTATGGAGAGATGTTTCATCAAGAGAAACACATTGAAAGGTTTAGTTTTGAGAGAATTTCTAAATCTAATAAGAAGAGAAGTTCTTATAATCTTTGTGTTTGTGCAACTTTGACTAACTTCCCAACACTTGTTACCATGTAAGAATATTTTCACATACTGTCAGCAGATACAGGAATGCACATTTAATTTACAGCAGGAGGTACAAGATTTACCAGAAGTGTGTTCAAAATAAAACAAAATATCATTATAATCTTCTTCCTTGACAGTGGATGTTAAAAGTTCCGAGAGATGGTGTAGGAATAGAGATACATCAAGAAAAAAAACTCGTGGATGCAAAAGACCATGTTACTAAGTAAAGCATGAAAAGTTAGCAAAATGAGCTTCCAGTACTTGAGTCACACAAAGCTAGCATCCATTTCTACGTGTGCAGACATATTGCCACATGGATACTTTTAACTTTCAAATCCAGTTAGACCAGTTGAGGAAGAATTTCAAAGTTACTTATCTACTAGGAATCGCGTGAAGAGCATTGCAG
The DNA here is from genome assembly GCF_020379485.1 of Brassica napus. NCBI lineage: Eukaryota > Viridiplantae > Streptophyta > Magnoliopsida > Brassicales > Brassicaceae > Brassica > Brassica napus. The sequence continues at coordinate 4,467 of NW_026014308.1, read as the reverse complement.
TAAGAAGATATCAATAAAGCAGAATAACGCATACCTGAGTAAGCTGTCTGCTTTCATGATTTCCACGCAAAAGTGTGATATGGGCTGGATATCTACACAAATGAAATACAAGAGAACTATCAGCTTTTAAGCCCAAAGAAGCAATGTGTGTATACAGCTTAAAGAGCATTCTCAAAAGAAGTACGACATGAAGTGAAACAGGAAGCATGAACTTGTTAAAAAAATTCAAAAAGCATACCTAGCTTTAAGAAGCAGAAGAATGGTGAAAACTTCAAGACTGTTGTAACCTCTATCAACAAAATCTCCCTGATAAAGCAAATCAAAATTTATGTGTACAACATGATATTGATTGATGTGTCATATGCTCACAAAGACAAAGAGTGTATTACCATAAAATGTAATTAGTGTCGGGGACGTGACCTCCGGTCTGGAAAAGCTTCATGAGATCATGGAACTGGCCATGGATATCACCACAGACGGTGACGGGAGTGTTGACAGGTTGGACATTTGATTCCTCAATCAGAATCTCTTCACCTGTACCTGTTAAACAGTAAAAGCGTATATTGTGTGATTACCAAAATGTATACTAGTAAGAAGGCCATAATAACAGTATTTTACAAGCGCGTGGACATGTGTGCATCCGTTAGTGAATTAAAAGAAGTATACAATATCTCAATTAAAAGTTGAACTCATATCAATTAAAACTCTTCTTTGTAGAAGCATGAAGAAGATGAAGAAGAATAAGGGAAATACGTATTCGCAAAGAAGCTGAAGCTCGTGAGGGAAAAGGCGATCGACGATTATCGATCTCCGCTGTCTTCCCAGGCAGTAGAGATGGGTCCAGAGGAGGTTCTGGCGGATCATTCACCTCCGATCAAGCAAGCGAAGGAGTCATGGGTTTCTGTAGCACAACGGAAGCAAGTTCTGAAGAAATTTGAGTTCGAGATGTTGGAATCAGAGGGTAAGAAATCGATTGAAGTACCATCGGCAATCATCGAGAAGGGCAATTCATTATGGGAAGACTTTATTGTGGCGAGGTTTCTAGAAACAGCTTCTCATGTAGCAAAGGTTCACATGATAGTAAACAAGATCTGGGCGTTTGGGGAAAAGGATCAAGCTGGATGTCTATGAAATGGATGCTACTACGATGAGGATTCGAATCACTAATGAGAAGATAAGAGGCAAAGTTGTTAGGAGAGGGATGTGGAACATCGCTGGAGTTCCTATGATAGTATCAAACTGGTCACCGGAGGAGGATGCTTCGAAGGCGAGTCTCATCCCTCTCTGGGTTCATGTAACTGGAGTTCCAATGAGTATGTATTCGTGGGATGGATTGAGCTTTATCACAAGTGCAGCTGTAGTACCGGATCATTTGCAGCCAGAGACTCTAGCCTGTACGAATTTTGATATAGCGAAGGTGTTTGTGAAAGCAGATTTGAGTAAGGAGCTACATGAGAAGATAGACTACACCATTCAGGGAATAGTCACGACAGTTCACTTCACTTATCCTTGGCTGCCGCCGAAATGCACTAAGTGTGGATGATGGGGTCATTATGAGACGTTTTGTAAAGAAACCAAAAAAGAGGTTGAAGTGGAGAAGACTAGTCGAACAACACCGGAGAAGAGTTTGATTAATCAACAAGAGGTGGAAGTAAAAAAGAGTGCAGTAAATGTAGTGGAGATGGGGGAGAATAAGATTCTTGAGGAAAGTAGTCAGTTAGGTGAAAGAAGTGGGGAGCAGAATGTTGGTAAGAAAGAAATAAGGGAGCTGAAAGAAGGTCAAATAAATGAATGGGAAACAGTTTATGCGGAGAAGGCAGGTAAAAGTCCAAAATCACATGATCTGAAATATGGTCATGTAACGATTGCGTCTCCTTCAAGATTTGCAGCCTTGAGAAACTCAGATGAGAAAGGTGAGGAGGCTGAGGAGATTCAAGACAAAGAAGAAACCCAAGTAGTTGAGGAGGTTGAGACAGGATGCAGAGGATATTTGTCAAAGAAGGATTGAGGAGAGTATTGAAGGGAAAACAAAAGATAGTAGGAGAGGGGGAGAAAGACAAAATCTTCCTCGACAATCTAAGACAAATCATCAGGTGGTTCAAGGAAGGGGTACCAACAAAAATCTCTAATGGCGGGGTTTTTTTGTAACATGAGAGGCTTCAACAAAACAACTAAGCATGAAGTGGTTAGAAGCTGGGTGAGGAATCAAATTTTTTTATTTGGATGTCTGATTGAAACAAGAGTGAAGGAGAAGAAGGCTAATAAGATTGGGATTTTATGTCAAATTACGAGCATAATAAGTTGGGCAGATTATGGGTAGTTTGGCAGTCTTCTGTGAGGATCACACCGGTATATAAAAGTAATCAACTGATTACTTGTTCAGTTCTACTACCGGGTGAGGAGGAAGAGTTTCTGTGTTCTTTTGTTTATGCATTAAACACGGTGGAAGAGAGGAGAAGTTTATGGGAGGATATTATGAGTCATTATAAGGCTCCAATATTTGCGAGGAGAAAGTGGATTATCATGGGGGACTTCAACGAGATTTTAGCAGGAAGAGAAAATTCGGAGTTTGAGAATACATCGAGAGTTCCTACGGGTATGAGGGAGTTCCAAGAAGTAACAAGTTTCTGTAGGCTGACTGACATGGGATATTATGGACCGCTCTTCGCATGGTGTAATAAAAGAGAAGAGGGATTGATATGCAAGAAACTGGACAGAGTGTTAATAAATGAGGTATGGCGGCACAACTCAAAGGCGTACTGTGTTTTTGAATCATGGGGGGGGGGGGGGGGGGGTGTTCAGATCATTTGCGCTGTAGAATACAATTTAGACGGGAAGGGGAGAAGAAAAGAAAACCGTTCAAATTCACCAATGCCATTGCTAAGATGCCGGAATTCATGTCTCTAATTGAAGATTACTGGAAAGAGCAGGAGGTTTTGTTTCATTCAACGTCAGCAATGTTTCGGCTTACAAAGCGTCTTAAAGCTCTAAAGCAACCTTTAAGATCGCTGAGTAAGCTAAAACTTGGAGATCTACCGAGGAGAACGAGAGAAGCCTATCAGTTTCTATGTATTAAACAGTAGGGGACATTGGAAAATCCAAGTACTGAAAATATAAAGGAGGAAGTGAAGGCGTATGATCACTGGCAGAGACTAGCAGATTTAGAGGAGGAGTTCCTGAAACAGAAGTCAAAATTACATTGGTTGGATGTAGGAGATGGGAATAATAAAGCTTTTCACAATGCAGCAAAAGTAAGAGAGATCTGTAATACAATTTATGAGATTCAGTGTGTTGATGGGAGTATAGTGAAAACGGTGGAAGAGATTAAAAAAGAAGCTGGACGTTTCTTTGAGGATTTCATGACTACACAACCACAAGATTTTGAAGGAGTGACAGAGGCGAGGCTTCGAGAATTATTGGGTTTTGAGTGTAGTGATGCAGATAAGGATAACCTGATGAAGGAAGTAACTCAGGAGGAGATTAAAGCGGGTGGGTTATCAAAATGCCAGGGAGGGAGTAAGGCTCCAGGGCCTGATGGATTCACCACAGAGTTCTTTAAAGAGTCTTGGGCAGTAATAGGTAAGGATATTACAGTGGCAGTTCAATCCTTCTTCATCATGGGTTTCTTACCCAAAGGGCTCAACTCTACAATCTTAACATGATCCCAAAGAAGATAGAAGCAAAGGGGATGAAAGACTACAGGCCTTTATCCTGTTGCAATGTTTTATACAAGCTGATTTCGAAGATTTTGGCAAACAGGTTAAAAGAGTATACTTCCAAAGTGTATTTCTTGGAACCAATCAGCTTTTATAAAGGAGAGGTTATTCATGGAAAATGTGCTTCTAGCAACAGAAATAGTGAAGGATTATCATAAAGAGGAAATATCACCAAGATGTGCGATGATGATAGACATCTCCAAGCATTTGACTCGGTGCAGTGGCCTTTCCTCCTCACACTCTGAGAGCACTTGGTCTTCCTGACAGGTTTATTCACTGGATCTCTCTCTCTCTCTGCATAACAACAGCCTCATTTTCAGTTCAGGTGAATGGGGAGCTGGCTGGATATTTCCAAAGTAAAAGGGGCTTAAGGTAGGGTTGTATGAATGTACTGTCTAGAATTTTGGATGAAGCAGTGAAGAAAGGGAAGATAGGATACCATCCAAATGTTAAAAACATAGATTTAACACATCTATGTTTTGCAGATGACCTGATGGTATTACGGATGGGAGCAAAGGTCTATTGAGGAGATTTTAAAAGTCTTTGATACTGATAAGATACTGGGTTAAAAATCAGCTTGGAGGAAATATACACTGTGTTGCGCAGGAGTGTCAGCTCAAACAAACAGGAGGAATTTCTCAGTCATTCCTTTCGCAAAAGGAAAGCTTCCGGTTCGTTACCATGGCCTCCCCTGTTGACAAACAAAAACTGATGACAGTGTGGATATTGTCACTGATAGATGAAGATAAGA
>NW_026014307.1:0-40063 GCF_020379485.1 Brassica napus | reverse complement strand
ACAGGATGAATCACTTGTAAGAAGCTTGATTTGGATACATAATGGTGGAGAATCACCAGGAAGTTGAATAAATCTCATAGGAGTTGGCATGAAGAATTATCCCACTTTCAAATCAGGTGATTCCAGTTTCCCAGTTTGGGAATAGCACAGCTTCTTCGTCGTTCTAATCAACCAGGATGAATCACTTTGTAAGAACTGATTTGGATCTAAAGTGGTGGAGATCACTAGGAAGTTGAAAAAATCTCATAGGAGTTGGCATGAGAGAGTTATCCCACTTTCAAATCAGGTGATTCCAGTTTCCAGTTTGGGAATAGCACAGCTTCTTCTCGTTCTAATCAAACCAGGAGAATCACTTTGTAAGAAGCTTGATTTGGATACATAAAGTGGTGGAGAATCACCAGGATTGAATAAATCTCATAGGATTTGGCATGAAGAAGTTATCCCCACTTTCAAATCAGGTGATTCTAGTTTCCCAGTTTGGAATAGCACAGCCTTCTTCGTCGTTCTAATCAAAACAGGATGAATCACTTTGTAAGAAGCTTGATTTGGATACATAAAGTGGTGGAGAATCACCAGGAAGTTGAATAAATATCCTAGGAGTTGGCAAGAAGAAGTTATCCCACTTTCAAATCAGGTGATTCCAGTTTCCCAGTTTTGGAATAGCACAGCTTCTTCGTCGTTCCAATCAAACCAGGATGAATCACTTTGTGAGAAGCTTGATTTGGATACATAAAGTGGTGGAGAATCACCAGGAAGTTGAATAAATCTCATAGGAGTTGGCATGAAGAAATTATCCCACTTTCAAATCTGGTAAGTCCAGTTTCCCCGTTTGGGAATAGCACAGCTTCTTCGTCGTTCCAATCAAACCAGGATGAATCACTTTGTGAAAAGCTTGATTTGGATACAAAAAGTGGTGGAGAATCACCAGGAAGTTTAATAAATCTCATAGGAGTTGGCATGAAGAAGTTATCCCACTTTCAAATCAGGTGATTCCAGCTTTCAAGTTTGGGAATAGCACAGCTTCTTCATCGTTCCAATCAAACCAGGATGAATCACTTTGTGAAAAGCTTGATTTGGATACAAAAAGGGTGGAGAATCACCAGGAAGTTTAATAACCCAATTGGGATGAAGAAGTTATCCCACTTTCAAATAACGTGATTCCAGTTTCCTCAGTTTGGGAATAGCCAACTTGTTCGTCGTTCCAATCAAACCAGGATGAATCACTTTGTAAGAAGCTTGATTTAGATACATAAAGTGGTGGAGAATCACCAGGAAGTTGAATAAATCTCATAGGAGTTGGCAAGAAGAAGTTATCCCACTTTCAAATCAGGTGATTCCAGTTTCCCAGTTTGGGATAGCACAGCTTCTTCATCGTTCCAATCAAACCAGGATGAATCACTTTGTGAAAAGCTTGATTTGGATCCAAAAAGTGGTGGAGAATCACCAGAAGTTTAATAAATCTCATAGAGTTGGGATGAAGAAGTTATCCCACTTTCAAATTAGGTGATTCCAGCTTTCAAGTTTGGGAATAGCACAGCTTCTTCATCGTTCCAATCAAACCAGGATGAATCACTTTGTGAAAAGCTTGATTTGGATACAAAAGTGGTGGAGAATCACCAGGAAGTTTAATAAACCCATAGGAGTTGGGATGAAGAAGTTATCCCACTTTCAAATAACGTGATTCCAGTTTCTCAGTTTGGGAATAGTACAGCTTGTTCGTCGTTCCAATCAAACCAGGATGAATCACTTTGTAAGAAGCTTGATTTAGATACATAAAGTGGTGGAGAATCACCAGGAAGTTGAATAAATCTCATAGGAGTTGGCAAGAAGAAGTTATCCCACTTTCAAATCAGGTGATCCAGTTTCCAAGTTTGGGAATAGCACAGCTTCTTCATCGTTCCAATCAAACCAGGATGAATAACTTTGTGAAAAGCTTGATTTGGATACAAAAAGTGGTGGAGAATCACCATGAAGTTTAATAAATCTCATAGGAGTTGGGATGAAGAAGTTATCCCACTTTCAAATCAGGTGATTCCAGTTTCCTAGTTTGGGAATAGCACAGCTTCTTCGTCGTTCTAATCAAAACAGGATGAATCACTTTGTAAGAAGCTTGATTTGGATACATAAAGTGGTGGAGAATCACCAGGAAGTTGAATAAATCTCATAGGAGTTGGCATGAAGAAGTTATCCCACTTTCAAATCAAGTGATTCCAGTTTCCCAGTTTGGGAATAGCACAGCTTCTTCGTCGTTCTAATCAAACCAGGATGAATCACTTTGTAAGAAGCTTGATTTGGATACAAAAGTGGTGGAGAATCACCAGGAAGTTGAATAAATCTCATAGGAGTTGGCATGAAGAAGTTATCCCACTTTCAAATCAGGTGATTCTAGTTTCCCAGTTTGGGAATAGCACAGCTTCTTCGTCGTTCTAATCAAAACAAGATGAATCACTTTGTAAGAAGCTTGATTTGGATACATAAAAAGGTGGAGAATCACCAGGAAGTTGAATAAATCTCATAGGAGTTGGGAAGAAGTTATCCCACTTTCAAATCAGGTGATTCCAGTTTCCCAGTTTGGGAATAGCACAGCTTCTTCGTTGTTCCAATCAAACCAGGATGAATCACTTTGTGAGAAGCTTGATTTGGATACATAAAGTGGTGGAGAATCACCAGGAAATTGAATAAATCTCATAGGAGTTGGCAAGAAGAAGTTATCCCACTTTCAAATCAGGTGATTCCAGTTTCCCAGTTTGGGAATAGCACAGCTTCTTCGTCGTTCTAATCAAACCAGGATGAATCACTTGTAAGAAGCTTGATTTGGATACATAAAGTGGTGGAGAATCACCAGGAAGTTTAATAAATCTCATAGGAGTTGGCACGAAGAAGTTATCCCACTTTCAAATCAGGTGATTCCAGCTTTCAAGTTTGGGAATAGCACAGCTTCTTCATCGTTCCAATCAAACCAGGATGAATGACTTTGTGAAAAGCTTGATTTGGATACAAAAAGTGGTGGAGAATGTTGAACTGAAGAGAAGATGGAGCTTGTTCATAAATAGGGCAAGCTCCAGAAGATGTCCAGAAGAGTTCAATCAAGCTTCAGGAGTGCCCTGAAGTATCTATCATTGTGAAGTTAAGTCCAGGAGGGACTTAGACTGATCTTAGGAAGGCTTTGGAGAAGTTTGGGAGAAGATGGACGAAGGTACAAAGCTAGGGCAGCCGTACGGACAGTATGGCCATGTACGACCTTGTACGGCTATGTACGGCCATGGGAGATTCACAAAGGAGTCTGGTTCAACCAAGAAGAGAGTTAGGGCAATGTGCAAGAATAGGGTGAGTGGTACGGACAGGAGGTCCGTACCAATGACCTTACAACCATGTGGGCGCACCAACATGTTCCGGATCAACCTAAAATGGTGTTGTGCAAACTTAGGGTGCAAGAGAAGCTTGTCTGATCATTATGGGCGTTGGAGGATAAGGCAAGGGAATATTCCAAGGGATAAATGAGCTGTGTATGCAAGCTGGAAAGGTAAAGGTGCTTTACCTTTACAGCCAAGACCAGTCTACACCATCCATTCAAAAGGAGCAATCTGAGCTTTTCATTTAAATTAAAGACCAGCCAGCTAGCATCAGATCCTTGACTACATCTCATCCGCCCATTTCAAACCAAAGGATCTCCACTCTCCATTTCTTATCCTTAGCTTAGGGTTTCATGAGTTTTGTAACCCATTTTCTATTTAAAGACCCTTTGAGGGCAATTTGTAATCTCTAAGAGAGAGAGGGGGATTTCCCCTCCTCCTTCATAATCTTATGATACTTTGTCTCTCTAAACTCTCTATTCTCTCATTCTGAATCTCTATACACGTTCTCAGACTTGTTACCAATCTCTTAGACTCTTAGACACCTAAACACCTAGACACATAAACACTCATTAGTCTCTCCTCTTCTCAAATCGCTCCCAAGCTCTCTCTCTCTTTACCCATTTGGGTTTCACACACACATATAACCTGAGTACTCTTAAAATCTCATATGGTATCAGAGCCAGGTTCATCTGAACTTGGTTCTAGCTTCCGTACAAGTTCAAGCTCACTCCCATGCCATTTCCAAGCTGATGAAGAGCTCATGTCCAGCCTGTTGTTTAACCTCTTCAAGATGAAGATGTACTCATCCATGGCGTCCAGAAGCTGTCCTTGGTCGTTCTCCACTCTCTCATGGTCGTCCTGAAGAAAGAAAGGCCATTGGAAGCATGTCCAAGCCATTCCTATTCACTGTCCAAGGAGAAAGGTGAAAGCTTTCACCTTGTACCTGATTATGGCGACTCAAACATGAAGAGAAGAGGTGTCTTAGGCATGGTGGGTTCAAGAGGAAGTCCATGAAAGAAGGAGATGTTGGAAGTGACACCAAAAGCTCAGATCTTCCCATGTACTAAGGAGTTTCAAGGAACTAACACTAGTTTCTTGGCTGTAAGGAAATCTCTTTCTCTTGTATAAAGCTTGAGTGTATGAACAGGTTGTGATGTTGTGATGTGATTGAAAACCTGAGGATATGTTTAAGATTGCTAAATGAAAATTGTTTAGAAACTGTCCCAGGATGCTTAAAGAGGCTTGTTTGATGATCGAGAATGTTTGAAATGCTTAATCCCAGTTCTAAAATGAAATGACTTGTTAGGATAGTAGAATCTGCCTTATCCAGCTTGCATTCATGAGTTAGAAACTGATCAAGATTAATGCATATTGTCTTGTAGCTGTCTTAAATTGAAGCATTAGATTCATGTCTAAATTGCTGAGTAAAGGAGCTTTAAAAGAAAATGAAAAATGCTTAAGTAACTTGTCTTGAATCTGTTAGGATCTTGCTTGTACTTAGAAAGTTTGCTTGCAAAGATTAGAACTTGATATTGTCTTGTTTAATCTGTTGCATTGCTTGTGATATTGGGAATCAAACTTGATGATTAATCAAGGATTGATCCCAATACTATTGTGGCTTATCTTTGCTGGAGTTTGAGTGTTGTTTCAGGTTCACAAGATGTGTTCTTAGCTCACCATTCATCCAAGTTAAAAGAGGAAGACTTTGTCCATTTGCGTGTGCAATGGAGAGTTGTTACAAGAAGGGTAAAGGGCAGATGGTTTTAAAACTCACATAAGCTCACTGGGGTTATGTGAGCTACCTAGCTACCCTTGGAGTTATGCGACCTGTTCTTCTCCTTACCATTGCAAGTAACTGAAGAAGAAGCCAACCGGGTCTAGGCAGTGGCGTGTCTATTCAAGAGAGTGCTCAAACTAAGACAGAGCACTCTTGGCTGTGTGAAGAAGAAGGCTACTCTATCAAGGTGGCTTCTAGTGTGAGGTGATTGAAGAAGTAGCTGAAACTTCCACAAGCATTCCATCATGGTGGCGAATTCAGAAGGATGATTGCAATGGTTTGTTGTTCCGGATCAAGAGACTCTCACCTGCCCAAGCTTGGTTCTTACTAGACTTAGTTCCAAGCTTAAGAGGGAGTGTTGAAGAAGCTTCTATGATCCTAGAGAGAAGAAGAAGAAGTGAGGATTCAAGTGGCGACATTAAGAACCACTCCTTATCATCTTAAACAAGAGAGTAAGCCTAGTCTTATCTATTTCAATATGTCTTGATAGGTTTATCTCTTGGTTATGCTCTGTGATTTCTATATCTAAAGTTCCATTAATGGTTGGTAGCTTCTAGTAGAATGTCTAGAGGCTAATTGCATACTGAAATTATGTTGCTGTTGCATTGTCTTGTTGACATTAAGTAATGTCTAGTGTCCCAGAATCTCATATCTTGTTTATTACAGTGTTTTGTGTGTTGACATAGCTTGAATCATCATGAATGTGTTGTAGAATTGAGTAGAATGTCTCTGCTGCTTGCATCATGTTTGAAAGGCTACTTTGCATTCACATAAGCTTGTTTCATATTGTCTTGATTCAATCCAGTTCAGATTGTTGCTATGCCATAGTTAAATCCATCCATGATGTCTTATAGCATTTAGAAGTATGTCTAAGCTACTTTAATCATTGGCTTTGATTAAACTAGTGAGCATAAGCATGTACTGATTCACTCTTGTCGCCTAGATTGCATAAGTGTCATCTAGTCTTGTGTTTCATTTGGATTGAATCTGTTGCATTCATATAGTCATTGTTAGAGTCTAATCTAATGCATTAATCTAGTGTTGCATTTTAAAAAAAAAATAAAAAAATATTGAATTAAACTTAAAAGATCAAGTGTATTGCTGAAAACATTCATTGTCTTTGATTGATTAATTGTTGAAAACTACTTGCTGATGTTTTTGCCTTGATTGATTGGTTGTTTTAAGTTTATATATCGTTGTGGCATTGGAGATCAAACCGGATGGATGATTTTGGTTTGGTCCCAATGGGATTAACTGATCTTGCATTGAGTTGTGGTGGTGTTAGGTACACAAAGAAGTGATACACTGACAAGCCAAACCAAAGTGTAAAGACAAAGGTCTTGTGCCATTGCATATCATCACTAGGACATGTTAGTCCATAATCTACAGGAAGTGTAGTGTGATTGATTATGCAATGAGAGATGGCCATTACATAATACCATTGGACAAGTTTAGTCCTTAGTCTACAGGAAGTGTAGCATGGGTAATTATGCAATGAGAGAAGTGTCTTGTGAGTCTCTCTATGGTGTTTCAAACACCCTAGTTCCTGGTTAAGGAAGAGAGTACACTCACAAGAAGAAAGCTATCATGAAATATTGATGGTTATAAGACCATGGGGAGGCATAGGATCATCACAAGCTTAGCTCCTTCTAGTCTCGGTTCTAAGCTTGAGGGGGAGTCTTAATGCACATGATCCATGGTCAGTCTTCTACAAAGGATCATCAGCTGGAGCTATTCTAGGCAATCTAAGGAAGAAGAAGCTGATGTTGCCACTAAATGGTGCAATGGCCGAGTGGGAAACTCACCAAAACAAAAAGGAAAGTCTACTTATCTATCTTGCCACTAAATGGTCCAATGGCCGAGTGGGAAACTCACCAAAACAAAAAGGGAAGTCTACTTATCTATCTTGCTTATAAAGACTGATATCATGTTACTTAAGATGATAGACTTATTTCCTTGAAAGAACTGGATACAATGTTGCTTAATCTGAAATGATAGGTTTATTTCCTAAAGAACTGAGGCATTGTGTTCACATTGTATCAGGTACTTGTTATCTTGATAAGCAACTCCTAGGAGATATAAGTGATACCTTCAGAGACTACTTGAGGGAGATTCAAGTGGAGAGTCAAGCTGTGTATGTTCAGAGACTACTTGAAGAAGAATCTAGTGGAAAGTCAAGCTGTTTGGGAAACTCCAAAATGTTCATGGAACACTCCTCACCTAAACAATAGGGAAGTATCTTAAACTCATGACAATTCAATTCATTCATCATGTCATTTTTTAAGCTTAAGATGATACTTAAAATACTTTGAGTAAAATGTGCTGCATTAATAATGTAATCTTAAGGGTCTTGATAAGTACTGATGCACCTTTGGGATAATGTATCAGGTACCATTGCTTGGGCATCACTGAAGTGTTCCTGGTCGTTCCCTAGCTTCTCTAAGGAGGCTGTGAAGTCTGTTGAGAGGGGGAGACTCAAATCAGGTCCATGAACAGGGCAAGCCTAGTTTGAATTATTATTCAGCCTCACCAAAGATGGAACTGGTCGGTTCCTAGCCTTTCTAAGATGGCTAAGAAGTCAGTTGAGAGGGGGAGTATCAACCCGGCTACATGAAGAGGCCAAGAAGTGTTTGAAGTGTGCACAAGCCTTGAAGAGTTGCTGCACCAGTTAGGCCACGATCCAGAGTTCTTTGTGTCCAACCACACTGGTTCTAAGGCACAAAGGCTCAATGGCCAATCCCTAGGCCTTGGAGATCTCTACTCTTTTTCCCTTGCAAGGTTTTGTCCCAATGGGTTTTCCTTGTAAGGTTTTTAATGAGGGAGACTCTTCAGGGTTCCAATCTTGACTTAGGATCTCCTAGAGTCAAACTTGACGGGGAGTGTTGAACTGAAGAGAAGATGGAGCTTGTTCATAAATAGGGCAAGCTCTAGAAGATGTCCAGAAGAGTTCAATCAAGCTTCAGGAGTGCCCTGAAGTATCTATCATTGTGAAGTTAAGTCCAGGAGGGACTTAGACTGATCTTAGGAAGGCTTTGGAGAAGTTTGGGAGAAGATGGACGAAGGTACAAAGCTAGGGCAGCCGTACGGACAGTACGGCCATGTACGACCTTGTACGGCTATGTACGGCCATGGGAGATTCACAAAGGAGTCTGGTTCAACCAAGAAGAGAGTTAGGGCAATGTGCAAGAATAGGGCGAGTGGTACGGACAGGAGGTCCGTACCAATGACCTTACAACCATGTGGGCGCACCAACATGTTCCGGATCAACCTAAAATGGTGTTGTGCAAACTTAGGGTGCAAGAGAAGCTTGTCTGATCATTATGGGCATTGGAGGATAAGGCAAGGGAATATTCCAAGGGATAAATGAGCTGTGTATGCAAGCTGGAAAGGTAAAGGTGCTTTACCTTTACAGCCAAGACCAGTCTACACCATCCATTCAAAAGGAGCAATCTGAGCTTTTCATTTAAAATTAAAGACCAGCCAGCTAGCATCAGATCCTTGACTACATCTCATCCGCCCATTTCAAACCAAAGGATCTCCACTCTCCATTTCTTATCCTTAGCTTAGGGTTTCATGAGTTTTGTAACCCATTTTCTATTTAAAGACCCTTTGAGGGCAATTTGTAATCTCTAAGAGAGAGAGGGGAATTTCCCCTCCTCCTTCATAATCTTATGATACTTTGTCTCTCTAAACTCTCTATTCTCTCATTCTGAATCTCTATACACGTTCTCAGACTTGTTACCAATCTCTTAGACTCTTAGACACCTAAACACCTAGACACATAAACACTCATTAGTCTCTCCTCTTCTCAAATCGCTCCCAAGCTCTCTCTCTCTTTACCCATTTGGGTTTCACACACACATATAACCTGAGTACTCTTAAAATCTCATAGAGAATCACCAAGAAGTTAATAAATCCCATAGGAGTTGGGATGAAGAAGTTATCCCACTTTCAAATCAGGTGATTCCAGTTTCCCAGTTTGGGAATAGCACAGCTTGTTCGTCGTTCCAATCAAACCAGGATGAATCACTTTGTAAGAAGCTTGATTTGGATACATAAAGTGGTGGAGAATCACCAGGAAGTTGAATAAATCTCATAGGAGTTGGCATGAAGAAGTTATCCCACTTTCAAATCAGGTGATTCCAGTTTCCCAGTTTGGGAATAGCACAGCTTCTTCGTCGTTCCAATCAAACCAGGATGAATCACTTTGTAAGAAGCTTGATTTGGATACATAAAGTGGTGGAGAATCACCAGGAAGTTGAATAAATCTCATAGGAGTTGGCATGAAGAAGTTATCCCACTTTCAAATCAGGTGATTCCAGTTTCCCAGTTTGGGAATAGCACAGCTTCTTCGTCGTTCCAATCAAACCAGGATGAATCACTTTGTGAGAAGCTTGATTTGGATACATAAAGTGGTGGAGAATCACCAGGAAGTTGAATAAATCTCATAGGAGTTGGCATGAAGAAGTTATCCCACTTTCAAATCAGGTGATTCCAGTTTCCCAGTTTGGGAATAGCACAGCTTCTTCGTCGTTCCAATCAAACCAGGATGAATCACTTTGTAAGAAGCTTGATTTGGATACATAAAGTGGTGGAGAATCACCAGGAAGTTGAATAAATCTCATAGGAGTTGGCATGAAGAAGTTATCCCACTTTCAAATCAGGTGATTCCAGTTTCCCAGTTTGGGAATAGCACAGCTTCTTCGTCGTTCCAATCAAACCAGGATGAATCACTTTGTGAAAAGCTTGATTTGGATACATAAAGTGGTGGAGAATCACCAGGAAGTTTAATAAATCTCATAGGAGTTGGCATGAAGAAGTTATCCCACTTTCAAATCAGGTGATTCCAGTTTCCCAGTTTGGGAATAGCACAGCTTCTTCGTCGTTCCAATCAAACCAGGATGAATCACTTTGTAAGAAGCTTGATTTGGATACATAAAGTGGTGGAGAATCACCAGGAAGTTGAATAAATCCATAGGAGTTGGGATGAAGAAGTTATCCCACTTTCAAATCAGGTGATTCCAGTTTCCCAGTTTGGGAATAGCACAGCTTCTTCGTCGTTCCAATCAAACCAGGATGAATCACTTTGTAAGAAGCTTGATTTGGATACATAAAGTGGTGGAGAATCACCAGGAAGTTGAATAAATCTCATAGGAGTTGGCATGAAGAAGTTATCCCACTTTCAAATCAGGTGATTCCAGTTTCCCAGTTTGGGAATAGCACAGCTTCTTCGTCGTTCCAATCAAACCAGGATGAATCACTTTGTAAGAAGCTTGATTTGGATACATAAAGTGGTGGAGAATCACCAGGAAGTTGAATAAATCTCATAGGAGTTGGCATGAAGAAGTTATCCCACTTTCAAATCAGGTGATTCCAGTTTCCCAGTTTGGGAATAGCACAGCTTCTTCGTCGTTCCAATCAAACCAGGATGAATCACTTTGTGAAAAGCTTGATTTGGATACATAAAGTGGTGGAGAATCACCAGGAAGTTGAATAAATCTCATAGGAGTTGGCATGAAGAAGTTATCCCACTTTCAAATCAGGTGATTCCAGTTTCCCAGTTTGGGAATAGCACAGCTTCTTCGTCGTTCCAATCAAACCAGGATGAATCACTTTGTAAGAAGCTTGATTTGGATACATAAAGTGGTGGAGAATCACCAGGAAGTTGAATAAATCTCATAGGAGTTGGCATGAAGAAGTTATCCCACTTTCAAATCAGGTGATTCCAGTTTCCCAGTTTGGGAATAGCACAGCTTCTTCGTCGTTCCAATCAAACCAGGATGAATCACTTTGTAAGAAGCTTGATTTGGATACATAAAGTGGAGAATCACCAGGAAGTTGAATAAATCTCATAGGAGTTGGCATGAAGAAGTTATCCCACTTTCAAATCAGGTGATTCCAGTTTCCCAGTTTGGGAATAGCACAGCTTCTTCGTCGTTCCAATCAAACCAGGATGAATCACTTTGTAAGAAGCTTGATTTGGATACATAAAGTGGTGGAGAATCACCAGGAAGTTGAATAAATCTCATAGGAGTTGGCATGAAGAAGTTATCCCACTTTCAAATCAGGTGATTCCAGTTTCCCAGTTTGGGAATAGCACAGCTTCTTCGTCGTTCCAATCAAACCAGGATGAATCACTTTGTAAGAAGCTTGATTTGGATACATAAAGTGGTGGAGAATCACCAGGAAGTTGAATAAATCTCATAGGAGTTGGGATGAAGAAGTTATCCCACTTTCAAATCAGGTGATTCCAGTTTCCCAGTTTGGGAATAGCACAGCTTCTTCGTCGTTCCAATCAAACCAGGATGAATCACTTTGTGAGAAGCTTGATTTGGATACATAAAGTGGTGGAGAATCACCAGGAAGTTGAATAAATCTCATAGGAGTTGGCATGAAGAAGTTATCCCACTTTCAAATCAGGTGATTCCAGTTTCCCAGTTTGGGAATAGCACAGCTTCTTCGTCGTTCCAATCAAACCAGGATGAATCACTTTGTAAGAAGCTTGATTTGGATACATAAAGTGGTGGAGAATCACCAGGAAGTTGAATAAATCTCATAGGAGTTGGCATGAAGAAGTTATCCCACTTTCAAATCAGGTGATTCCAGTTTCCCAGTTTGGGAATAGCACAGCTTCTTCGTCGTTCCAATCAAACCAGGATGAATCACTTTGTAAAAGCTTGATTTGGATACATAAAGTGGTGGAGAATCACCAGGAAGTTGAATAAATCTCATAGGAGTTGGGATGAAGAAGTTATCCCACTTTCAAATCAGGTGATTCCAGTTTCCCAGTTTGGGAATAGCACAGCTTCTTCGTCGTTCCAATCAAACCAGGATGAATCACTTTGTAAGAAGCTTGATTTGGATACATAAAGTGGTGGAGAATCACCAGGAAGTTGAATAAATCTCATAGGAGTTGGCATGAAGAAGTTATCCCACTTTCAAATCAGGTGATTCCAGTTTCCCAGTTTGGGAATAGCACAGCTTCTTCGTCGTTCCAATCAAACCAGGATGAATCACTTTGTAAGAAGCTTGATTTGGATACATAAAGTGGTGGAGAATCACCAGGAAGTTGAATAAATCTCATAGGAGTTGGCATGAAGAAGTTATCCCACTTTCAAATCAGGTGATTCCAGTTTCCCAGTTTGGGAATAGCACAGCTTCTTCGTCGTTCCAATCAAACCAGGATGAATCACTTTGTAAGAAGCTTGATTTGGATACATAAAGTGGTGGAGAATCACCAGGAAGTTGAATAAATCTCATAGGAGTTGGCATGAAGAAGTTATCCCACTTTCAAATCAGGTGATTCCAGTTTCCCAGTTTGGGAATAGCACAGCTTCTTCGTCGTTCCAATCAAACCAGGATGAATCACTTTGTAAGAAGCTTGATTTGGATACATAAAGTGGTGGAGAATCACCAGGAAGTTGA
The DNA here is from genome assembly GCF_020379485.1 of Brassica napus. Classification (NCBI taxonomy): domain Eukaryota; kingdom Viridiplantae; phylum Streptophyta; class Magnoliopsida; order Brassicales; family Brassicaceae; genus Brassica; species Brassica napus. Next base: position 27,505 of record NW_026014307.1, on the reverse strand, counting down.
ATAAATCTCATAGGAGTTGGCATGAAGAAGTTATCCCACTTTCAAATCAGGTGATTCCAGTTTCCCAGTTTGGGAATAGCACAGCTTCTTCGTCGTTCCAATCAAACCAGGATGAATCACTTTGTGAAAAGCTTGATTTGGATACATAAAGTGGTGGAGAATCACCAGGAAGTTGAATAAATCTCATAGGAGTTGGCATGAAGAAGTTATCCCACTTTCAAATCAGGTGATTCCAGTTTCCCAGTTTGGGAATAGCACAGCTTCTTCGTCGTTCCAATCAAACCAGGATGAATCACTTTGTAAGAAGCTTGATTTGGATACATAAAGTGGTGGAGAATCACCAGGAAGTTGAATAAATCTCATAGGAGTTGGCTCATAGGAGTTGGCATGAAGAAGTTATCCCACTTTCAAATCAGGTGATTCCAGTTTCCCAGTTTGGGAATAGCACAGCTTCTTCGTCGTTCCAATCAAACCAGGATGAATCACTTTGTAAGAAGCTTGATTTGGATACATAAAGTGGAGAATCACCAGGAAGTTGAATAAATCTCATAGGAGTTGGCATGAAGAAGTTATCCCACTTTCAAATCAGGTGATTCCAGTTTCCCAGTTTGGGAATAGCACAGCTTCTTCGTCGTTCCAATCAAACCAGGATGAATCACTTTGTAAGAAGCTTGATTTGGATACATAAAGTGGTGGAGAATCACCAGGAAGTTGAATAAATCTCATAGGAGTTGGCATGAAGAAGTTATCCCACTTTCAAATCAGGTGATTCCAGTTTCCCAGTTTGGGAATAGCACAGCTTCTTCGTCGTTCCAATCAAACCAGGATGAATCACTTTGTAAGAAGCTTGATTTGGATACATAAAGTGGTGGAGAATCACCAGGAAGTTGAATAAATCTCATAGGAGTTGGCATGAAGAAGTTATCCCACTTTCAAATCAGGTGATTCCAGTTTCCCAGTTTGGGAATAGCACAGCTTCTTCGTCGTTCCAATCAAACCAGGATGAATCACTTTGTGAGAAGCTTGATTTGGATACATAAAGTGGTGGAGAATCACCAGGAAGTTGAATAAATCTCATAGGAGTTGGCATGAAGAAGTTATCCCACTTTCAAATCAGGTGATTCCAGTTTCCCAGTTTGGGAATAGCACAGCTTCTTCGTCGTTCCAATCAAACCAGGATGAATCACTTTGTAAGAAGCTTGATTTGGATACATAAAGTGGTGGAGAATCACCAGGAAGTTGAATAAATCTCATAGGAGTTGGCATGAAGAAGTTATCCCACTTTCAAATCAGGTGATTCCAGTTTCCCAGTTTGGGAATAGCACAGCTTCTTCGTCGTTCCAATCAAACCAGGATGAATCACTTTGTGAAAAGCTTGATTTGGATACATAAAGTGGTGGAGAATCACCAGGAAGTTGAATAAATCTCATAGGAGTTGGCATGAAGAAGTTATCCCACTTTCAAATCAGGTGATTCCAGTTTCCCAGTTTGGGAATAGCACAGCTTCTTCGTCGTTCCAATCAAACCAGGATGAATCACTTTGTAAGAAGCTTGATTTGGATACATAAAGTGGTGGAGAATCACCAGGAAGTTGAATAAATCTCATAGGAGTTGGCATGAAGAAGTTATCCCACTTTCAAATCAGGTGATTCCAGTTTCCCAGTTTGGGAATAGCACAGCTTCTTCGTCGTTCCAATCAAACCAGGATGAATCACTTTGTAAGAAGCTTGATTTGGATACATAAAGTGGTGGAGAATCACCAGGAAGTTGAATAAATCTCATAGGAGTTGGCATGAAGAAGTTATCCCACTTTCAAATCAGGTGATTCCAGTTTCCCAGTTTGGGAATAGCACAGCTTCTTCGTCGTTCCAATCAAACCAGGATGAATCACTTTGTAAGAAGCTTGATTTGGATACATAAAGTGGTGGAGAATCACCAGGAAGTTGAATAAATCTCATAGGAGTTGGCATGAAGAAGTTATCCCACTTTCAAATCAGGTGATTCCAGTTTCCCAGTTTGGGAATAGCACAGCTTCTTCGTCGTTCCAATCAAACCAGGATGAATCACTTTGTAAGAAGCTTGATTTGGATACATAAAGTGGTGGAGAATCACCAGGAAGTTGAATAAATCTCATAGGAGTTGGCATGAAGAAGTTATCCCACTTTCAAATCAGGTGATTCCAGTTTCCCAGTTTGGGAATAGCACAGCTTCTTCGTCGTTCCAATCAAACCAGGATGAATCACTTTGTGAAAAGCTTGATTTGGATACATAAAGTGGTGGAGAATCACCAGGAAGTTGAATAAATCTCATAGGAGTTGGCATGAAGAAGTTATCCCACTTTCAAATCAGGTGATTCCAGTTTCCCAGTTTGGGAATAGCACAGCTTCTTCGTCGTTCCAATCAAACCAGGATGAATCACTTTGTAAGAAGCTTGATTTGGATACATAAAGTGGTGGAGAATCACCAGGAAGTTGAATAAATCTCATAGGAGTTGGCATGAAGAAGTTATCCCACTTTCAAATCAGGTGATTCCAGTTTCCCAGTTTGGGAATAGCACAGCTTCTTCGTCGTTCCAATCAAACCAGGATGAATCACTTTGTAAGAAGCTTGATTTGGATACATAAAGTGGAGAATCACCAGGAAGTTGAATAAATCTCATAGGAGTTGGCATGAAGAAGTTATCCCACTTTCAAATCAGGTGATTCCAGTTTCCCAGTTTGGGAATAGCACAGCTTCTTCGTCGTTCCAATCAAACCAGGATGAATCACTTTGTAAGAAGCTTGATTTGGATACATAAAGTGGTGGAGAATCACCAGGAAGTTGAATAAATCTCATAGGAGTTGGCATGAAGAAGTTATCCCACTTTCAAATCAGGTGATTCCAGTTTCCCAGTTTGGGAATAGCACAGCTTCTTCGTCGTTCCAATCAAACCAGGATGAATCACTTTGTAAGAAGCTTGATTTGGATACATAAAGTGGTGGAGAATCACCAGGAAGTTGAATAAATCTCATAGGAGTTGGCATGAAGAAGTTATCCCACTTTCAAATCAGGTGATTCCAGTTTCCCAGTTTGGGAATAGCACAGCTTCTTCGTCGTTCCAATCAAACCAGGATGAATCACTTTGTAAGAAGCTTGATTTGGATACATAAAGTGGAGAATCACCAGGAAGTTGAATAAATCTCATAGGAGTTGGCATGAAGAAGTTATCCCACTTTCAAATCAGGTGATTCCAGTTTCCCAGTTTGGGAATAGCACAGCTTCTTCGTCGTTCCAATCAAACCAGGATGAATCACTTTGTAAGAAGCTTGATTTGGATACATAAAGTGGTGGAGAATCACCAGGAAGTTGAATAAATCTCATAGGAGTTGGCATGAAGAAGTTATCCCACTTTCAAATCAGGTGATTCCAGTTTCCCAGTTTGGGAATAGCACAGCTTCTTCGTCGTTCCAATCAAACCAGGATGAATCACTTTGTAAGAAGCTTGATTTGGATACATAAAGTGGTGGAGAATCACCAGGAAGTTGAATAAATCTCATAGGAGTTGGCATGAAGAAGTTATCCCACTTTCAAATCAGGTGATTCCAGTTTCCCAGTTTGGGAATAGCACAGCTTCTTCGTCGTTCCAATCAAACCAGGATGAATCACTTTGTAAGAAGCTTGATTTGGATACATAAAGTGGTGGAGAATCACCAGGAAGTTGAATAAATCTCATAGGAGTTGGCATGAAGAAGTTATCCCACTTTCAAATCAGGTGATTCCAGTTTCCCAGTTTGGGAATAGCACAGCTTCTTCGTCGTTCCAATCAAACCAGGATGAATCACTTTGTAAGAAGCTTGATTTGGATACATAAAGTGGTGGAGAATCACCAGGAAGTTGAATAAATCTCATAGGAGTTGGCATGAAGAAGTTATCCCACTTTCAAATCAGGTGATTCCAGTTTCCCAGTTTGGGAATAGCACAGCTTCTTCGTCGTTCCAATCAAACCAGGATGAATCACTTTGTGAAAAGCTTGATTTGGATACATAAAGTGGTGGAGAATCACCAGGAAGTTGAATAAATCTCATAGGAGTTGGGATGAAGAAGTTATCCCACTTTCAAATCAGGTGATTCCAGTTTCCCAGTTTGGGAATAGCACAGCTTCTTCGTCGTTCCAATCAAACCAGGATGAATCACTTTGTAAGAAGCTTGATTTGGATACATAAAGTGGTGGAGAATCACCAGGAAGTTGAATAAATCTCATAGGAGTTGGCATGAAGAAGTTATCCCACTTTCAAATCAGGTGATTCCAGTTTCCCAGTTTGGGAATAGCACAGCTTCTTCGTCGTTCCAATCAAACCAGGATGAATCACTTTGTAAGAAGCTTGATTTGGATACATAAAGTGGTGGAGAATCACCAGGAAGTTGAATAAATCTCATAGGAGTTGGCATGAAGAAGTTATCCCACTTTCAAATCAGGTGATTCCAGTTTCCCAGTTTGGGAATAGCACAGCTTCTTCGTCGTTCCAATCAAACCAGGATGAATCACTTTGTAAGAAGCTTGATTTGGATACATAAAGTGGTGGAGAATCACCAGGAAGTTGAATAAATCTCATAGGAGTTGGCATGAAGAAGTTATCCCACTTTCAAATCAGGTGATTCCAGTTTCCCAGTTTGGGAATAGCACAGCTTCTTCGTCGTTCCAATCAAACCAGGATGAATCACTTTGTAAGAAGCTTGATTTGGATACATAAAGTGGTGGAGAATCACCAGGAAGTTGAATAAATCTCATAGGAGTTGGCATGAAGAAGTTATCCCACTTTCAAATCAGGTGATTCCAGTTTCCCAGTTTGGGAATAGCACAGCTTCTTCGTCGTTCCAATCAAACCAGGATGAATCACTTTGTGAAAAGCTTGATTTGGATACATAAAGTGGTGGAGAATCACCAGGAAGTTGAATAAATCTCATAGGAGTTGGCATGAAGAAGTTATCCCACTTTCAAATCAGGTGATTCCAGTTTCCCAGTTTGGGAATAGCACAGCTTCTTCGTCGTTCCAATCAAACCAGGATGAATCACTTTGTAAGAAGCTTGATTTGGATACATAAAGTGGTGGAGAATCACCAGGAAGTTGAATAAATCTCATAGGAGTTGGCATGAAGAAGTTATCCCACTTTCAAATCAGGTGATTCCAGTTTCCCAGTTTGGGAATAGCACAGCTTCTTCGTCGTTCCAATCAAACCAGGATGAATCACTTTGTAAGAAGCTTGATTTGGATACATAAAGTGGAGAATCACCAGGAAGTTGAATAAATCTCATAGGAGTTGGCATGAAGAAGTTATCCCACTTTCAAATCAGGTGATTCCAGTTTCCCAGTTTGGGAATAGCACAGCTTCTTCGTCGTTCCAATCAAACCAGGATGAATCACTTTGTAAGAAGCTTGATTTGGATACATAAAGTGGTGGAGAATCACCAGGAAGTTGAATAAATCTCATAGGAGTTGGCATGAAGAAGTTATCCCACTTTCAAATCAGGTGATTCCAGTTTCCCAGTTTGGGAATAGCACAGCTTCTTCGTCGTTCCAATCAAACCAGGATGAATCACTTTGTAAGAAGCTTGATTTGGATACATAAAGTGGTGGAGAATCACCAGGAAGTTGAATAAATCTCATAGGAGTTGGCATGAAGAAGTTATCCCACTTTCAAATCAGGTGATTCCAGTTTCCCAGTTTGGGAATAGCACAGCTTCTTCGTCGTTCCAATCAAACCAGGATGAATCACTTTGTGAGAAGCTTGATTTGGATACATAAAGTGGTGGAGAATCACCAGGAAGTTGAATAAATCTCATAGGAGTTGGCATGAAGAAGTTATCCCACTTTCAAATCAGGTGATTCCAGTTTCCCAGTTTGGGAATAGCACAGCTTCTTCGTCGTTCCAATCAAACCAGGATGAATCACTTTGTAAGAAGCTTGATTTGGATACATAAAGTGGTGGAGAATCACCAGGAAGTTGAATAAATCTCATAGGAGTTGGCATGAAGAAGTTATCCCACTTTCAAATCAGGTGATTCCAGTTTCCCAGTTTGGGAATAGCACAGCTTCTTCGTCGTTCCAATCAAACCAGGATGAATCACTTTGTGAAAAGCTTGATTTGGATACATAAAGTGGTGGAGAATCACCAGGAAGTTGAATAAATCTCATAGGAGTTGGGATGAAGAAGTTATCCCACTTTCAAATCAGGTGATTCCAGTTTCCCAGTTTGGGAATAGCACAGCTTCTTCGTCGTTCCAATCAAACCAGGATGAATCACTTTGTAAGAAGCTTGATTTGGATACATAAAGTGGTGGAGAATCACCAGGAAGTTGAATAAATCTCATAGGAGTTGGCATGAAGAAGTTATCCCACTTTCAAATCAGGTGATTCCAGTTTCCCAGTTTGGGAATAGCACAGCTTCTTCGTCGTTCCAATCAAACCAGGATGAATCACTTTGTAAGAAGCTTGATTTGGATACATAAAGTGGTGGAGAATCACCAGGAAGTTGAATAAATCTCATAGGAGTTGGCATGAAGAAGTTATCCCACTTTCAAATCAGGTGATTCCAGTTTCCCAGTTTGGGAATAGCACAGCTTCTTCGTCGTTCCAATCAAACCAGGATGAATCACTTTGTAAGAAGCTTGATTTGGATACATAAAGTGGTGGAGAATCACCAGGAAGTTGAATAAATCTCATAGGAGTTGGCATGAAGAAGTTATCCCACTTTCAAATCAGGTGATTCCAGTTTCCCAGTTTGGGAATAGCACAGCTTCTTCGTCGTTCCAATCAAACCAGGATGAATCACTTTGTAAGAAGCTTGATTTGGATACATAAAGTGGTGGAGAATCACCAGGAAGTTGAATAAATCTCATAGGAGTTGGCATGAAGAAGTTATCCCACTTTCAAATCAGGTGATTCCAGTTTCCCAGTTTGGGAATAGCACAGCTTCTTCGTCGTTCCAATCAAACCAGGATGAATCACTTTGTGAGAAGCTTGATTTGGATACATAAAGTGGTGGAGATGTTGAGATGAAGACCAAGAAGTGAAGAGATGAAGCTTTGGGGATGAATGAAGTGAGACAGTAACTTTGGAGTTTTTACCACAGTAACTTTGGAGTTTCACCATTTCTGGATAAAGGTAACTAAGTTAGAGCTTGGGAAGTTACCTTACATCCATTTGGAGAGTAAAAACGTCCAAGGGTATTTGGAGAGGAAAAGGAGCACATGGACAGGCTGTCTTGAGCTGGAAAGGGGAAAATGCTTTATTACTATAGCAAGCATGTGAGGAAACACAGCCAAGCATTTCAAAAGGAGTTCCAGCCTGTCCATTGACTCCACATGCTTATGGATTTCGAAATACACTTTATCAGCCTTATCTCTTCATATATATCTTGTATCTGAATCATTAAATCAATTAATAGAGTTTTGAGTCTCTCTCTCTCTAGAATCTCTCTATTCTCTCTAATCTTTACTCTAATCTTCTCTGATTATTATTAAACACACTCTAAAACACAAAAGTGTTTATGGTATCAGAGCCAGGTTGCTCAAAAGGGGGTGAGTGTGTGATTTATTTTTCGCAAATCTGGGTTCTTTCTTGAGTGTTCTTAGTGTTCTTGGTGTTCTTGAGTGTTCTTGGTGAGTCTGGGTTATGTTCTTCAGTCACTAGGCTCGTTTGGATCTTTCTGATGGAAACAAACAACCTAGTCATGGAGATGAAGCACAGATCTAGTATTCCATTGAAGCTTGAAGAGGAAACTGGTGGAAGTTGGTCAAGATGGGCAAAGGCAGTGTTGAGGAGCTGTGTGTTGTGGAGTAGTCATAAAAAGGGGAAGCCTTTAAGAAGAATGGCTATAGAAGCAGGTCAGGCGTGGAGTCTGAGGTATGTAGATAGAGTTGTTCAAGAAAACCCTACAAGATGTGGGATTGAAGCAGCTCATGGGAGTAGATCCGATCTGAAGAAGGTTTGTGGAGTCAAGAGAGCTAACACAGACCTGAGAAGAGGAAAGGAAGAACTCCATCAGCTTGTGGGCAAGCTGAAATACTTGTGGAGAGAGTTGGATTTGTTGAGATCAAGAACATCAGATCCGGAGGTGATTCAAGAAAGGCTGGAGCAAGATGTAGTCTTGAGCCTTCTAGTGAGCTTAAACTCATCATATGGTCAGCTGATTATACAAGTAGCCAAAGATGATGAGCGAGTAGATGTGGATGGGTTGTGTGAGCTTGTTCAGTCTTCATATAAAGTATATGAGAAGAGCAAGAGACTGATCAGGATCAGAGATGGTACAAGCTGTAAGAAGGGAAGGCTTAGAAAGCTTTCTAGAGTGTGGCTTAAGATGGGAAAGGCTTGGAAGAAGGACAGGGAGTCTGGGTATCTAAGTGATAAGATGAGCTTGAAGATGATCAAGGAGGTGGCTCAACAAGTGGTAAGAGGAGAGTGTTCTTACTCTGCCTATATGAGTAACTCAGTGGAGGATAGTATGGTTATGAAGGAGCAGGAGATCAAAGGAGCAGATGACCCTATCACAAAGAAAGAATGGGATGAGTTTGTCAAGTATGTGTATGCTTTGGCTACGACCCGGAGACAAGGTGCTCCTGCCTTAGCATCCACATCCAAACCCATTATCATTGATTCTGGAGCAACACATCATATGATCAGTGATAGAAGTCTGATAAGTGAAGTCAAGGCTGCAACAGGGAGTGTCATGATAGCTAATGGTGCTAGGATCCCAATAGAAGGCGTGGGAAACCTCAAGCTGTTTGAGAAGAGCTCACCTGCGTTCTATTTGCCTCAGTTCACTTCAAATCTGATATCAGTGAAGAAGGCCACAATTGATCTTGATTGTCAAGTAGTATTCAGGCCAAATGAGGTTGAGTTTCAAGACTTGAAGACTGGGAGAGTTATTGGTAGAGGGGACAGCAGGAATCAGTTGTATCATCTCCAAACAGCTAAGACCTCTAATCCTATTGATTCTGTATGCTTGAGTAGTACTGCTGATAGGTGTGACAGTATTACTTGGCATGCTAGATTAGGACATCCTCATGCTCGTGCAATTGAATTGATTAAACCTAATATGTCATTCAATCACTTGGAATGTGAAGCTTGCATCTTAGGGAAGCATTGTAGAACTGTTTTTCCCACATCAGAGACCATATATGCAAATTGCTTTGATCTTGTTCATTCTGATGTGTGGACAGCCCCTTGTATGTCCAGAGAAAACCAGAAGTACTTTGTGACATTCATAGATGAGAAGTCTAAGTATACATGGATCACATTGCTGCCATCTAAGGATAGAGTGTTTGAGGCTTTTGTCAACTTCCAAGCATATGTAACTAACCATTACAATTCTACTGTGAAGGTACTACGGTCTGATAATGGAGGAGAATACACCAGTCATGCCTTCAAGAATATGTCATTCAATATGCAAATTGCTTTGATCTTGTTCATTCTGATGTGTGGACAGCCCCTTGTATGTCCAGAGAAAACCAGAAGTACTTTGTGACATTCATAGATGAGAAGTCTAAGTATACATGGATCACATTGCTGCCATCTAAGGATAGAGTGTTTGAGGCTTTTGTCAACTTCCAAGCATATGTAACTAACCATTACAATGCTACTGTGAAGGTACTACGGTCTGATAATGGAGGAGAATACACCAGTCATGCCTTCAAGAATCACTTGGCTAAACATGGGATAGTGCATCAGACCAGTTGTCCTTACACACCACAGCAGAATGGGGTAGCTGAGAGGAAGAATAGGCATCTGATGGAGGTGGCTAGATCCATGATGTATCATGCTAATGTTCCAAAGAGGTTTTGGGGTGATGCTGTTCAGACTGCATGCTATCTTATCAATCGGATTCCAACTAAGGTATTGAAGAATCTGTCTCCTTTTGAGGTGCTGAACAAGAGCAAGCCATACATAGATCATCTGCGTGTCTTTGGATGTCTATGTTATGTCTGGGTTCCAGGAGAACAGAGAAACAAGTTGGAGGCAAAGAGCACTAAAGCAATGCTCATTGGATACTCAGTGACTCAGAAGGGGTACAAGTGCTATGATCCAGCAACCAGGAGAGTGTTGGTGTCTAGAGAGGTTAAGTTCATAGAGACCAAGGGGTATTATGAAGAAAAGAATTGGGAAGACTTGGAAGATCTGTCTCAAGAACCAAGAAACATGGCAGAGAATCTGAGGAACATATTGGAAAGGCTTGGGGTAAACATGTCCCAGGATAAGGTTAGAGAACCTGAAAGAACAACTCCCCTTGATCATGAGGGGGGAAATGAGTCTGAATCAAGAGTGCCAGAGCAGCACCAAGGGGATTCAGGTCATCATGATCAAGTGGTGACACAAGAAGTAGAGAATTTTCCTCAGGTCAGTGTGGATGAGCAAGGAGAGGTTCATGATCAAGAGGAGGTGAGTGAGACAGAAACAGAGGTTCAAGCAGAGGTTCATACTGAGGATCAGGTTCAACCATTGAGGAGGAGCACAAGGATAAAGAGGGATGCTTCCAACTGGGTAAACACGAGAGTGTACTACAATGCCCAGGCTGTGGAGCATCCTTCTCAAGCCGTGTGTTCCTTTGCAGAGTTTCCAGAAGAGCATTATGCCTTTATGATTAGTCTGGATGAGAGTTATGTACCAAGGACTTATGAAGAAGCTATGTTAGACAAGGAATGGAAAGAATCAGTGGGAGCTGAAGCAGGTGCTATGATCAAAAATGATACATGGTATGAGAGTGAGCTGCCTAAGGGAAAGAGGGCTGTATCTAGTAGATGGATCTTCACAATCAAGTATCTTGCAAATGGACAGATTGATAGGAAGAAGACCAGATTGGTTGCAAGAGGATTTACACAGACCTATGGAGAGGATTACATTGATACCTTTGCACCAGTAGCTAAGCTACATACAGTTCGGATTGTGTTGTCCATTGCAACAAACTTGGAGTGGGATTTGTGGCAGATGGATGTGAAGAATGCTTTCTTACAAGGTGAGCTAGAAGATGAGGTATACATGCTTCCTCCTCCTGGTCTTGAGCATCTAGTAAAGCCAGGGAATGTTTTGAGATTGAAGAAGGCAATATATGGGCTGAAACAATCACCTAGAGCTTGGTACAGGAAGCTGAGTACAACACTCAATGGGAGAGGCTTTAGGAAGTCTGAATTAGATCACACTCTCTTCACCTTGACAGGACCTTCAGGGATCATTGTGATTCTAGTGTATGTGGATGATTTGATTATCACAGGGAGTGATAAGGCAGGGATTCAAGCTACTAAGGAGTTTCTCAAATCTGTGTTTGACATCAAGGATTTGGGAGAGATGAAGTATTTTCTGGGCATTGAGATATGCAGATCAAAGGAGGGTTTGTTTATGTCTCAAAGGAAGTATACTATGGATATGTTGAAGGAGACTGATGTGCTTGGAGGAAAGATAGCTAAGACACCCCTCGAGGAGGGATATAAGGTTCTGCGTGAGGGGGAGGTTGAAGAGAAGCAGCTGTTTGAGGATCCTAAGCTATACAGGAAGATGGTTGGCAAGCTGATCTACTTGACCATCACTAGGCCAGATATATGCTTTGCGGTGAATCAAGTGAGTCAACATATGCAGGCGCCAAAGGTCCATCATTGGAAGATGGTTGATAGGATACTGAGGTATTTGAGTGGCACGTCTGGTCAAGGAGTTTGGATGGGTTGTAATGGCAGTACAGAAGTGGTTGGATATTGTGATGCTGATTGGGCAGGAGATAGAGTGGACAGGAGATCAACTACTGGGTATTGTACATTCATTGGAGGGAACTTGGTCACTTGGAAGAGTAAGAAGCAGAAGGTTATCTCCTGTTCAAGTGCTGAAGCTGAGTATAGAGCCATGTTGAAGCTGACAAACGAGTTGGTGTGGATCAAGGGGATCTTGAAGCATTTGGAGATTGAGCAGAGTACTCCTATGACAATGCATTGTGACAATCAAGCAGCTATCCACATTGCTTCTAACTCAGTCTTTCATGAGAGGACGAAGCATATAGAAGTTGATTGCCACAAGGTGAGGCAGATGATTATACTTGGAGTGATATTGCCATGTTATACAAGAAGTGAAGATCAGCTTGCAGATGTGTTTACTAAAGCAGCGAGATTAAAGACAATGGAGTCCATACTATCAAGACTTGGACTCATTGATCTTACTCCTAGGAGCTGAGCCCCTTAACCATGGAGTCTCCACTCTTTTTCCCTCATCAAGGTTTTATCCCATTGGGTTTTCTTTGGTGAGGTTTTTAATGAGGGAGGTCTTCATGGTTTCCAAGCTTGACTTGTTCTACATGGTCAAGCTTGAGGGGGAGTGTTGAGATGAAGACCAAGAAGTGAAGAGATGAAGCTTTGGGGATGAATGAAGTGAGACAGTAACTTTGGAGTTTTTACCACAGTAACTTTGGAGTTTCACCATTTCTGGATAAAGGTAACTAAGTTAGAGCTTGGGAAGTTACCTTACATCCATTTGGAGAGTAAAAACGTCCAAGGGTATTTGGAGAGGATAAGGAGCACATGGACAGGCTGTCTTGAGCTGGAAAGGGGAAAATGCTTTATTACTGTAGCAAGCATGTGAGGAAACACAGCCAAGCATTTCAAAAGGAGTTCCAGCCTGTCCATTGACTCCACATGCTTATGGATTTCGAAATACACTTTATCAGCCTTATCTCTTCATATATATCTTGTATCTGAATCATTAAATCAATTAATAGAGTTTTGAGTCTCTCTCTCTCTAGAATCTCTCTATTCTCTCTAATCTTTACTCTAATCTTCTCTGATTATTATTAAACACACTCTAAAACACAAAAGTGTTTAGGAGAATCACCAGGAAGTTGAATAAATCTCATAGGAGTTGGCATGAAGAAATTATCCCACTTTCAAATCTGGTAAGTCCAGTTTCCCGTTTGGGAATAGCACAGCTTCTTCGTCGTTCCAATCAAACCAGGATGAATCTTTGTAAGAAGCTTGATTTGGATACATAAAGTGGTGGAGAATCACCAGGAAGTTGAATAAATCTCATAGGAGTTGGCAAGAAGAAGTTATCCCACTTTCAAATCAGGTGATTCCAGTTTCCCAGTTTGGGAATAGCACAGCTTCTTCGTCGTTCCAATCAAACCAGGATGAATCACTTTGTGAAAAGCTTGATTTGGCTACAAAAAGTGGTGGAGAATCACCAGGAAGTTAATAAATCTCATAGGAGTTGGCATGAAGAAGTTATCCCACTTTCAAATCAGGTGATTCCAGTTTCCAGTTTGGGAATAGCACAGCTTCTTCGTCGTTCCAATCAAACCAGGATGAATCACTTTGTGAAAAGCTTGATTTGGATACATAAAGTGGTGGAGAATCACCAGGAAGTTGAATAAATCTCATAGGAGTTGGCATGAAGAAGTTATCCCACTTTCAAATCAGGTGATTCTAGTTTCCAGTTTGGGAATAGCACAGCTTCTTCGTCGTTCCAATCAAACCAGGATGAATCACTTTGTAAAAGCTTGATTTGGATACATAAAGTGGTGGAGAATCACCAGGAAGTTGAATAAATCTCATAGGAGTTGGGATGAAGAAGTTATCCCACTTTCAAATCAGGTGATTCCAGTTTCCCAGTTTGGGAATAGCACAGCTTCTTCGTCGTTCCAATCAAACCAGGATGAATCACTTTGTAAGAAGCTTGATTTGGATACATAAAGTGGTGGAGAATCACCAGGAAGTTGAATAAATCTCATAGGAGTTGGCATGAAGAAGTTATCCCACTTTCAAATCAGGTGATTCCAGTTTCCCAGTTTGGGAATAGCACAGCTTCTTCGTCGTTCCAATCAAACCAGGATGAATCACTTTGTGAAAAGCTTGATTTGGATACATAAAGTGGTGGAGAATCACCAGGAAGTTGAATAAATCTCATAGGAGTTGGGATGAAGAAGTTATCCCACTTTCAAATCAGGTGATTCCAGTTTCCCAGTTTGGGAATAGCACAGCTTCTTCGTCGTTCCAATCAAACCAGGATGAATCACTTTGTAAGAAGCTTGATTTGGATACATAAAGTGGTGGAGAATCACCAGGAAGTTGAATAAATCTCATAGGAGTTGGCATGAAGAAGTTATCCCACTTTCAAATCAGGTGATTCCAGTTTCCCAGTTTGGGAATAGCACAGCTTCTTCGTCGTTCCAATCAAACCAGGATGAATCACTTTGTGAAAAGCTTGATTTGGATACATAAAGTGGTGGAGAATCACCAGGAAGTTGAATAAATCTCATAGGAGTTGGGATGAAGAAGTTATCCCACTTTCAAATCAGGTGATTCCAGTTTCCCAGTTTGGGAATAGCACAGCTTCTTCGTCGTTCCAATCAAACCAGGATGAATCACTTTGTAAGAAGCTTGATTTGGATACATAAAGTGGTGGAGAATCACCAGGAAGTTGAATAAATCTCATAGGAGTTGGCATGAAGAAGTTATCCCACTTTCAAATCAGGTGATTCCAGTTTCCCAGTTTGGGAATAGCACAGCTTCTTCGTCGTTCCAATCAAACCAGGATGAATCACTTTGTGAAAAGCTTGATTTGGATACATAAAGTGGTGGAGAATCACCAGGAAGGTTAATAAATCTCATAGGAGTTGGGATGAAGAAGTTATCCCACTTTCAAATCAGGTGATTCCAGTTTCCCAGTTTGGGAATAGCACAGCTTCTTCGTCGTTCCAATCAAACCAGGATGAATCACTTTGTGAAAAGCTTGATTTGGATACAAAAAGTGGTGGAGAATCACCAGGAAGTTGAATAAATCTCATAGGAGTTGGCATGAAGAAGTTATCCCACTTTCAAATCAGGTGATTCCAGTTTCCCAGTTTGGGAATAGCACAGCTTCTTCGTCGTTCCAATCAAACCAGGATGAATCACTTTGTGAAAAGCTTGATTTGGATACATAAAGTGGTGGAGAATCACCAGGAAGTTGAATAAATCTCATAGGAGTTGGCATGAAGAAGTTATCCCACTTTCAAATCAGGTGATTCCAGTTTCCAGTTTGGGAATAGCACAGCTTCTTCGTCGTTCCAATCAAACCAGGATGAATCACTTTGTGAAAAGCTTGATTTGGATACATAAAGTGGTGGAGAATCACCAGGAAGTTGAATAAATCTCATAGGAGTTGGGATGAAGAAGTTATCCCACTTTCAAATCAGGTGATTCCAGTTTCCCAGTTTGGGAATAGCACAGCTTCTTCGTCGTTCCAATCAAACCAGGATGAATCACTTTGTAAGAAGCTTGATTTGGATACATAAAGTGGTGGAGAATCACCAGGAAGTTGAATAAATCTCATAGGAGTTGGCAAGAAGAAGTTATCCCACTTTCAAATCAGGTGATTCCAGTTTCCCAGTTTGGGAATAGCACAGCTTCTTCATCGTTCCAATCAAACAGGATGAATCACTTTGTGAAAAGCTTGATTTGGATACATAAAGTGGTGGAGAATCACCAGGAAGTTGAATAAATCTCATAGGAGTTGGGATGAAGAAGTTATCCCACTTTCAAATCAGGTGATTCCAGTTTCCCAGTTTGGGAATAGCACAGCTTCTTCGTCGTTCCAATCAAACCAGGATGAATCACTTTGTAAGAAGCTTGATTTGGATACATAAAGTGGTGGAGAATCACCAGGAAGTTGAATAAATCTCATAGGAGTTGGCATGAAGAAGTTATCCCACTTTCAAATCAGGTGATTCCAGTTTCCCAGTTTGGGAATAGCACAGCTTCTTCGTCGTTCCAATCAAACCAGGATGAATCACTTTGTAAAAAGCTTGATTTGGATACATAAAGTGGTGGAGAATCACCAGGAAGTTTAATAAATCTCATAGGAGTTGGGATGAAGAAGTTATCCCACTTTCAAATCAGGTGATTCCAGTTTCCCAGTTTGGGAATAGCACAGCTTCTTCGTCGTTCCAATCAAACCAGGATGAATCACTTTGTAAGAAGCTTGATTTGGATACATAAAGTGGTGGAGAATCACCAGGAAGTTGAATAAATCTCATAGGAGTTGGCAAGAAGAAGTTATCCCACTTTCAAATCAGGTGATTCCAGTTTCCCAGTTTGGGAATAGCACAGCTTCTTCGTCGTTCCAATCAAACCAGGATGAATCACTTTGTGAAAAGCTTGATTTGGATACATAAAGTGGTGGAGAATCACCAGGAAGTTGAATAAATCTCATAGGAGTTGGGATGAAGAAGTTATCCCACTTTCAAATCAGGTGATTCCAGTTTCCCAGTTTGGGAATAGCACAGCTTCTTCGTCGTTCCAATCAAACCAGGATGAATCACTTTGTAAGAAGCTTGATTTGGATACATAAAGTGGTGGAGAATCACCAGGAAGTTGAATAAATCTCATAGGAGTTGGCAGAAGAAGTTATCCCACTTTCAAATCAGGTGATTCCAGTTTCCCAGTTTGGGAATAGCACAGCTTCTTCGTCGTTCCAATCAAACCAGGATGAATCACTTTGTGAAAAGCTTGATTTGGATACAAAAGTGGTGGAGAATCACCAGGAAGTTTAATAAATCTCATAGGAGTTGGGATGAAGAAGTTATCCCACTTTCAAATCAGGTGATTCCAGTTTCCCAGTTTGGGAATAGCACAGCTTCTTCGTCGTTCCAATCAAAACAGGATGAATCACTTTGTAAGAAGCTTGATTTGGATACATAAAGTGGTGGAGAATCACCAGGAAGTTGAATAAATCTCATAGGAGTTGGCAAGAAGAAGTTATCCCACTTTCAAATCAGGTGATTCCAGTTTCCCAGTTTGGGAATAGCACAGCTTCTTCGTCGTTCCAATCAAACCAGGATGAATCACTTTGTGAAAAGCTTGATTTGGATACAAAAAGTGGTGGAGAATCACCAGGAAGTTGAATAAATCTCATAGGAGTTGGGATGAAGAAGTTATCCCACTTTCAAATCAGGTGATTCCAGTTTCCCAGTTTGGGAATAGCACAGCTTCTTCGTCGTTCCAATCAAACCAGGATGAATCTGGTGCAGCCCTGGATAGGCTGTAACTCCCTGGATCTCTTGTAGGTGGGGGTAATACTCCGATAATCCTTGCAAACAGAGAATCAAAGACTCGATCTGTATCAAGGAGTGTGGGTAGATGATATGATGATGATGGACTTGCTAAAGAGCTATGGATTGCTCAGGAGCTGTTTTGTACTCAAAGACACAAGATCACCTTGTATTGTCTAAGATGGGATTCAAGGAATTCTTCCTTTAAGTGAGATCAATGTTCCTTAAGCTGAACAGAGAAAGCAAGAGACAAAGCAAGCAAAGCTGCTGGAAAATTCTTAGATTCAAAATTGAAAAAAGAATGAAAGCTGCGTACAAGTTTTAAAGAAATCGACAAAATAAACCCTAGAAGTAAACCAAGATGGTTTAATTCTAATCTCTAGTCTAAACCCACGAAATTGGTTTATTTAAAATCCTAATCCTACCCAAACTTGTTTAATAATCCTAATGTCTTTGGTTTAAATTAAATGAAAGCCCAATAACCAAAGCCCTACAAAGTAATTAAATTAAACCAACAAAGTGGTTCTTCTTTGTTTATGATGGGCCACGACTTGAACTTGATTTGGAGTGTCTCCTAATGAGCTTTAGATCTCCACGTCCAGTTAGCCCAGCTAGAAAACAAGTGGATCAAAGATTCTGGATGCAAACTCTCTTTTGGACCGAAAAAGCCTTATTTCGCTTAGATCTAAAATATAGCCCAATCCAGAAAGTTCCTGACATGTTTTCTTGTTTCCCATATTTGGACGAGGTGAATGGTCTTCATAGTCCTGTTAAGCTCAGTTGGATGAATCCTCTTTGTTCAAGCTGTTTCAAGGCATACAAACAGTTCTTCTCTTCTCTCATCAATAACTCATAGATCATGCCAATAAGAGTATGTATGTCCATTAAACTGCCCATGATCAGTGGTATAGCTGACCCATACATGGCTTTCCATCCATTGTTCCAATCCTGATCAATCACACCAGAATCACTTTGTGAGAAGCTTGATTTGGATACATAAAGTGGTGGAGAATCACCAGGAAGTTGAATAAATCTCATAGGAGTTGGCAAGAAGAAGTTATCCCACTTTCAAATCAGGTGATTCCAGTTTCCCAGTTTGGGAATAGCACAGCTTCTTCGTCGTTCCAATCAAACCAGGATGAATCACTTGTGAAAAGCTTGATTTGGATACATAAAGTGGTGGAGAATCACCAGGAAGTTTAATAAATCTCATAGGAGTTGGCATGAAGAAGTTATCCCACTTTCAAATCAGGTGATTCCAGTTTCCCGTTGGGAATAGCACAGCTTCTTCGTCGTTCCAATCAAACCAGGATGAATCACTTTGTAAGAAGCTTGATTTGGATACATAAAGTGGTGGAGAATCACCAGGAAGTTGAATAAATCTCATAGGAGTTGGCATGAAGAAGTTATCCCACTTTCAAATCAGGTGATTCCAGTTTCCCAGTTTGGGAATAGCACAGCTTCTTCGTCGTTCCAATCAAACCAGGATGAATCACTTTGTGAGAAGCTTGATTTGGATACATAAAGTGGTGGAGAATCACCAGGAAGTTGAATAAATCTCATAGGAGTTGGCATGAAGAAGTTATCCCACTTTCAAATCAGGTGATTCCAGTTTCCCAGTTTGGGAATAGCACAGCTTCTTCGTCGTTCCAATCAAACCAGGATGAATCACTTTGTAAGAAGCTTGATTTGGATACATAAAGTGGTGGAGAATCACCAGGAAGTTGAATAAATCTCATAGGAGTTGGCATGAAGAAATTATCCCACTTTCAAATCAGGTGATTCCAGTTTCCCAGTTTGGGAATAGCACAGCTTCTTCGTCGTTCCAATCAAACCAGGATGAATAACTTTGTGAAAAGCTTGATTTGGATACATAAAGTGGTGGAGAATCACCAGGAAGTTGAATAAATCTCATAGGAGTTGGCATGAAGAAGTTATCCCACTTTCAAATCAGGTGATTCCAGTTTCCCAGTTTGGGAATAGCACAGCTTCTTCGTCGTTCCAATCAAACCAGGATGAATCACTTTGTAAGAAGCTTGATTTGGATACATAAAGTTGTGGAGAATCACCAGGAAGTTGAATAAATCTCATAGGAGTTGGATGAAGAAGTTATCCCACTTTCAAATCAGGTGATTCCAGTTTCCCAGTTTGGGAATAGCACAGCTTCTTCGTCGTTCCAATCAAACCAGGATGAATCACTTTGTAAGAAGCTTGATTTGGATACATAAAGTGGTGGAGAATCACCAGGAAGTTGAATAAATCTCATAGGAGTTGGCATGAAGAAGTTATCCCACTTTCAAATCAGGTGATTCCAGTTTCCCAGTTTGGGAATAGCACAGCTTCTTCGTCGTTCCAATCAAACCAGGATGAATCACTTTGTAAGAAGCTTGATTTGGATACATAAAGTGGTGGAGAATCACCAGGAAGTTGAATAAATCTCATAGGAGTTGGCATGAAGAAGTTATCCCACTTTCAAATCAGGTGATTCCAGTTTCCAGTTTGGGAATAGCACAGCTTCTTCGTCGTTCCAATCAAACCAGGATGAATCACTTTGTGAAAAGCTTGATTTGGATACATAAAGTGGTGGAGAATCACCAGGAAGTTGAATAAATCTCATAGGAGTTGGCATGAAGAAGTTATCCCACTTTCAAATCAGGTGATTCCAGTTTCCAGTTTGGGAATAGCACAGCTTCTTCGTCGTTCCAATCAAACCAGGATGAATCACTTTGTGAAAAAGCTTGATTTGGATACATAAAGTGGTGGAGAATCACCAGGAAGTTGAATAAATCTCATAGGAGTTGGGATGAAGAAGTTATCCCACTTTCAAATCAGGTGATTCCAGTTTCCCAGTTTGGGAATAGCACAGCTTCTTCGTCGTTAATCAAAACAGGATGAATCACTTTGTAAGAAGCTTGATTTGGATACATAAAGTGGTGGAGAATCACCAGGAAGTGAATAAATCTCATAGGAGTTGGCATGAAGAAGTTATCCCACTTTCAAATCAGGTGATTCCAGTTCCCAGTTTGGGAATAGCACAGCTTCTTCGTCGTTCCAATCAAACCAGGATGAATCACTTTGTAAGAAGCTTGATTGGATACATAAAGTGGGGAGAATCACCAGGAAGTTGAATAAATCTCATAGGAGTTGGCAATGAAGAAGTTATCCCACTTTCAAATCAGGTGATTCCAGTTTCCCAGTTTGGGAATAGCACAGCTTCTTCGTCGTTCCAATCAAACCAGGATGAATCACTTGTGAGAAGCTTGATTTGGATACATAAAGTGGTGGAGAATCACCAGGAAGTTGAATAAATCTCATAGGAGTTGGCATGAAGAAGTTATCCCACTTTCAAATCAGGTGATTCCAGTTTCCCGTTTGGGAATAGCACAGCTTCTTCGTCGTTCCAATCAAACCAGGATGAATCACTTTGTAAGAAGCTTGATTTGGATACATAAAGTGGTGGAGAATCACCAGGAAGTTGAATATAAATCTCATAGGAGTTGGCATGAAGAAGTTATCCCACTTTCAAATCAGGTGATTCCAGTTTCCCAGTTTGGGAATAGCACAGCTTCTTCGTCGTTCCAATCAAACCAGGATGAATCACTTTGTGAAAAGCTTGATTTGGATACATAAAGTGGTGGAGAATCACCAGGAAGTTGAATAAATCTCATAGGAGTTGGCATGAAGAAGTTATCCCACTTTCAAATCAGGTGATTCCAGTTTCCAGTTTGGGAATAGCACAGCTTCTTCGTCGTTCCAATCAAACCAGGATGAATCACTTTGTGAAAAGCTTGATTTGGATACATAAAGTGGTGGAGAATCACCAGGAAGTTGAATAAATCTCATAGGAGTTGGCATGAAGAAGTTATCCCACTTTCAAATCAGGTGATTCCAGTTTCCCAGTTTGGGAATAGCACAGCTTCTTCGTCGTTCCAATCAAACCAGGATGAATCACTTTGTGAGAGCTTGATTTGGATACATAAAGTGGTGGAGAATCACCAGGAAGTTGAATAAATCTCATAGGAGTTGGCATGAAGAAATTATCCCACTTTCAAATCAGGTGATTCCAGTTTCCCAGTTTGGGAATAGCACAGCTTCTTCGTCGTTCCAATCAAACCAGGATGAATCTCTTTGTAAGAAGCTTGATTTGGATACATAAGTGGTGGAGAATCACCAGGAAGTTGAATAAATCTCATAGGAGTTGGCATGAAGAAGTTATCCCACTTTCAAATCAGGTGATTCCAGTTTCCAGTTTGGGAATAGCACAGCTTCTTCGTCGTTCCAATCAAACCAGGATGAATCACTTTGTAAAAGCTTGATTTGGATACATAAAGTGGTGGAGAATCACCAGGAAGTTGAATAAATCTCATAGGAGTTGGCATGAAGAAGTTATCCCACTTTCAAATCAGGTGATTCCAGTTTCCAGTTTGGGAATAGCACAGCTTCTTCGTCGTTCCAATCAAACCAGGATGAATCACTTGTGAAGAAGCTTGATTTGGATACATAAAGTGGTGGAGAATCACCAGGAAGTTGAATAAATCTCATAGGAGTTGGCGGATGAAGAAGTTATCCCACTTTCAAATCAGGTGATTCCAGTTTCCCAGTTTGGGAATAGCACAGCTTCTTCGTCGTTCCAATCAAACCAGGATGAATCACTTTGTAAGAAGCTTGATTTGGATACATAAAGTGGTGGAGAATCACCAGGAAGTTGAATAAATCTCATAGGAGTTGGCATGAAGAAGTTATCCCACTTTCAAATCAGGTGATTCCAGTTTCCCAGTTTGGGAATAGCACAGCTTCTTCGTCGTTCCAATCAAACCAGGATGAATCACTTTGTGAAAAGCTTGATTTGGATACATAAAGTGGTGGAGAATCACCAGGAAGTTGAATAATCTCATAGGAGTTGGGATGAAGAAGTTATCCCACTTTCAAATCAGGTGATTCCAGTTTCCCAGTTTGGGAATAGCACAGCTTCTTCGTCGTTCCAATCAAACCAGGATGAATCACTTTGTAAGAAGCTTGATTTGGATACATAAAGTGGTGGAGAATCACCAGGAAGTTGAATAAATCTCATAGGAGTTGGCATGAAGAAGTTATCCCACTTTCAAATCAGGTGATTCCAGTTTCCCAGTTGGGAATAGCACAGCTTCTTCGTCGTTCCAATCAAACCAGGATGAATCACTTTGAAAGAAAGCTTGATTTGGATACATAAAGTGGTGGAGAATCACCAGGAAGTTGAATAAATCTCATAGGAGTTGGATGAAGAAGTTATCCCACTTTCAAATCAGGTGATTCCAGTTTCCCAGTTTGGGATAGCACAGCTTCTTCGTCGTTCCAATCAAACAGGATGAATCACTTTGTAAGAAGCTTGAAGCTTGATTTGGATACATAAAGTGGTGGAGAATCACCAGGAAGTTGAATAAATCTCATAGGAGTTGGGATGAAGAAGTTATCCCACTTTCAAATCAGGTGATTCCAGTTTCCCAGTTTGGGAATAGCACACTTCTTCGTCGTTCCAATCAAACCAGGATGAATCACTTTGTGAGAAGCTTGATTTGGATACATAAAGTGGTGGAGAATCACCAGGAAGTTGAATAAATCTCATAGGAGTTGGATGAAGAAGTTATCCCACTTTCAAATCAGGTGATTCCAGTTTTCCAGTTTGGGAATAGCACAGCTTCTTCGTCGTTCCAATCAAACCAGGATGAATCACTTTGTGAAAAGCTTGATTTGGATACATAAAGTGGTGGAGAATCACCAGGAAGTTAATAAATCTCATAGGAGTTGGGATGAAGAAGTTATCCCACTTTCAAATCAGGTGATTCCAGTTTCCCAGTTGGGAATAGCACAGCTTCTTCGTCGTTCCAATCAAACCAGGATGAATCACTTTGTAAGAAGCTTGATTGGATACATAAAGTGGTGGAGAATCACCAGGAAGTTGAATAAATCTCATAGGAGTTGGCATGAAGAAGTTATCCCACTTTCAAATCAGGTGATTCCAGTTTCCCAGTTTGGGAATAGCACAGCTTCTTCGTCGTTCCAATCAAACCAGGATGAATCACTTTGTGAAAAGCTTGATTTGGATACATAAAGTGGTGGAGAATCACCAGGAAGTTGAATAAATCTCATAGGAGTTGGGCATGAAGAAGTTATCCCACTTTCAAATCAGGTGATTCCAGTTTCCAGTTTGGGAATAGCACAGCTTCTTCGTCGTTCCAATCAAACCAGGATGAATCACTTTGTGAAAAGCTTGATTTGGATACATAAAGTGGTGGAGAATCACCAGGAAGTTGAATAAATCTCATAGAGTTGGAATGAAGAAGTTATCCCACTTTCAAATCAGGTGATTCCAGTTTCCCAGTTTGGGAATAGCACAGCTTCTTCGTCGTTCCAATCAAACCAGGATGAATCACTTTGTAAGAAGCTTGATTTGGATACATAAGTGGTGGAGAATCACCAGGAAGTTGATAAATCTCATAGGAGTTGGCATGAAGAAGTTATCCCACTTTAAATCAGGTGATTCCAGTTTCCAGTTTGGGAATAGCACAGCTTCTTCGTCGTTCCAATCAAACCAGGATGAATCACTTTGTGAAAAGCTTGATTTGGATACATAAAGTGGTGGAGAATCACCAGGAAGTTGAATAAATCTCATAGGAGTTGGGATGAAGAAGTTATCCCACTTTCAAATCAGGTGATTCCAGTTTCCCAGTTTGGGAATAGCACAGCTTCTTCGTCGTTCCAATCAAACCAGGATGAATCACTTTGTAAGAAGCTTGATTTGGATACATAAAGTGGTGGAGAATCACCAGGAAGTTGAATAAATCTCATAGGAGTTGGCATGAAGAAGTTATCCCACTTTCAAATCAGGTGATTCCAGTTTCCCAGTTTGGGAATAGCACAGCTTCTTCGTCGTTCCAATCAAACCAGGATGAATCACTTTGTAAGAAGCTTGATTTGGATACATAAAGTGGTGGAGAATCACCAGGAAGTTGAATAAATCTCATAGGAGTTGGCATGAAGAAGTTATCCCACTTTCAAATCAGGTGATTCCAGTTTCCCAGTTTGGGAAAAAACACAGCTTCTTCGTCGTTCCAATCAAACCAGGATGAATCACTTTGTAAGAAGCTTGTTTGGATACATAAAGTGGTGGAGAATCACCAGGAAGTTGAATAAATCTCATAGGAGTTGGGATGAAAAGAAGTTATCCCACTTTCAAATCAGGTGATTCCAGTTTCCCAGTTTGGGAATAGCACAGCTTCTTCGTCGTTCCAATCAAACCAGGATGAATCACTTTGTGAGAAGCTTGATTTGGATACATAAAGTGGTGGAGAATCACCAGGTTGAATAAATCTCATAGGAGTTGGCATGAGAAGTTATCCCACTTTCAAATCAGGTGATTCCAGTTTCCCAGTTGGGAATAGCACAGCTTCTTCGTCGTTCCAATCAAACCAGGATGAATCACTTTGTGAAAAGCTTGATTTGGATACATAAAGTGGTGGAGAATCACCAGGAAGTTAATAAACTCATAGGAGTTGGATGAAGAAGTTATCCCACTTTCAAATCAGGTGATTCCAGTTTCCCAGTTTGGGAATAGCACAGCTTCTTCGTCGTTCCAATCAAACCAGGATGAATCACTTTGTGAGAAGCTTGATTTGGATACATAAAGTGGTGGAGAATCACCAGGAAGTTGAATAAATCTCATAGGAGTTGGCATGAAGAAGTTATCCCACTTTCAAATCAGGTGATTCCAGTTTCCCAGTTTGGGAATAGCACAGCTTCTTCGTCGTTCCAATCAAACCACGATGAATCACTTTGTGAGAAGCTTTATTTTGATACATAAAGTGGTGGAGAATCACCAGGAAGTTGAATAAATCTCATAGGAGTTGGGATGAAGAAGTTATCCCACTTTCAAATCAGGTGATTCCAGTTTCCCAGTTTGGGAATAGCACAGCTTCTTCGTCGTTCCAATCAAACCAGGATGAATCACTTTGTAAGAAGCTTGATTTGGATACATAAAGTGGTGGAGAATCACCAGGAAGTTGAATAAATCTCATAGGAGTTGGGATGAAGAAGTTATCCCACTTTCAAATCAGGTGATTCCAGTTTCCAGTTTGGGAATAGCAAGCTTCTTCGTCGTTCCAATCAAACCAGGATGAATCACTTTGTGAAAAGCTTGATTGGATACATAAAGTGGTGGAGAATCACCAGGAAGTTGAATAAACTCATAGGAGTTGGGATGAAGAAGTTATCCCACTTTCAAATCAGGTGATTCCAGTTTCCCAGTTTGGGAATAGCACAGCTTGTTCGTCGTTCCAATCAAACAGGATGAATCACTTTTAAGAAGCTTGATTTGGATACATAAAGTGGTGGAGAATCACCAGGAAGTTGAATAAATCTCATAGGAGTGGGGATGAAGAAGTTATCCCACTTTCAAATCAGGTGATTCAGTTTCCAGTTTGGGAATAGCACAGCTTCTTCGTCGTTCAATCAAACCAGGATGAATCACTTTGAAGAAGCTTGATTTGGATACATAAAGTGGTGGAGAATCACCAGGAAGTTGAAATAAATCTATAGGAGTTGGCATGAAGAAGTTATCCCACTTTCAAATCAGGTGATTCCAGTTTCCAGTTTGGGAATAACACAGCTTCTTCGTCGTTCAATCACAAACAGGATGATGAATCACTTTGTAAGAAGCTTGATTTGGATACATAAAGTGGTGGAGAATCACCAGGAAGTTGAATAAATCTCATAGGAGTTGGGATGAAGAAGTTATCCCACTTTCAAATCAGGTGATTCCAGTTTCCCAGTTTGGGAATAGCACAGCTTCTTCGTCGTTCCAATCAAACCAGATGAATCACTTTGTGAGAAGCTTGATTTGGATACATAAAGTGGTGGAGAATCACCAGGAAGTTGAATAAATCTCATAGGAGTGGCAAGAAGAAGTTATCCCACTTTCAAATCAGGTGATTCCAGTTTTCAGTTGGGGAATAGCACAGCTTCTTCATCGTTCCAATCACACCAGGATTAATCGCTTTGTGAAAAGCTTGATTTGGATACATAAAGTGGTGGAGAATCACCAGGAAGTTAATAAATCTCATAGGAGTTGGGATGAAGAAGTTATCCCACTTTCAAATCAGGTGATTCCAGTTCCCAGTTTGGGAATAGCACAGCTTGTTCGTCGTTCCAATCAAACCAGGATGAATCACTTTGTCGAAGCTTGATTTGGATACATAAAGTGGTGGAGACTCACCAGGAAGTTAATAAATTTCATAGGAGTTGGCAAGAAGAAGTTATCCCACTTTCAAATCAGGTGATTCCAGTTTCCCAGTTCGGGAATAGCACCGCTTCTTCGTCGTTCCAATCAAACTAGGATGAATCACTTTGTGAAAAGCTTGATTTGATACATAAAGTGGTGGAGAATCACCAGGAAGTTGAATAAATCTCATAGGAGTTGGCATGAAGAAGTTATCCCACTTTCAAATCAGGTGATTCCAGTTTCCTAGTTTGGGAATAGCACATCTTCTTCGTCGTTCCAATCAAACCAGGATGAACTCTTTGTAAGAAGATTGATTTGGATACATAAGTGGTGGAGAATCACCAGGAGTTGAATAAATCTCATAGGAGTTGGCACGAAAAAGTTATCCCACTTCAAATCAGATGATTCCAGTTTCAAGTTGGGAATAGCACAACTTCTTCATCGTTCCATCAAAACCGGATGAATCACTTTGTGAAAAACTTGATTTGGATACTCAATACACTCTTCTCATAATATATTACTCGCCTAATGCATTTCTTCTCCTCTTTCCCTCATCATATCATCTTCTCTCCATTACTCAAGACACCTCTTCTCATTATTACTCTGCTTATCTCTAACAATAAAAGTGGTGGAGATGGAGAATCACTGGAAGTTTAATAATTCTCATAGGAGTTGGGATGAAGAAGTTATCCCATTTCAAATCAGGTGATTCCAGTTTCCCAGTTTGGGAATATCACAGCTTCTTCGTCGTTCTAATCAAACCAGGATGAATCACTTTGTGAAAAGCTTGATTTGGATACATAAAGTGGTGGAGAATCACAGGAATTGAATAAATCTTCTAGCGTATAGTGTTTAGAGTAATGAAGAGCTAATCTGGTGTTTAGAATAGATTTGAAAGATTAGAGAGGAACTAAGAGTAGAGACCGAGTTGAGAGTAAGAGACTAAGATAAGCCATGGAGGCAAGGATAGTATGAACTGTCTAAGTATTATTAATGACCAGATTTACAATATAGAGAGCTAGCAAGCGGTTTGAGTTAAGGGTTCAGAAGCACACTATTACATAGGATAAGATTATACTTTAATTCAAACTGTCCAATTAAGCTCTTCCTTGTGTGTAAAGCACCTTTACCTTTTCACAGCTACTGAAAGCCTGTCATAAGCTTTTCCCTATCCTCTCCACCGGTCGGAACATCAGTTAAAGGTTCAGTAAGACT